>NW_008668902.1:0-9610 GCF_000695815.1 Acanthisitta chloris
CCTGTCTGATTCTATGATTCTATGATTGCCTTCCCCTATTTTCTAATTGCTGTAGGGTCCCTATGCTTTCAAACTGGTATGTGCTAAACTCAGAGGAAATAAACAACAAAAAAACCCTGAAAATCTACAACAAGCTCAAAAGATGAATCGCCAGCCAGGAAATGTCACTTTTATTTCAAGCAGGCCCAGCCTCAGAGCAGCACTGCAGGGTCATGACTCCAACTGACCTGAAAACACAGTGAATCTCACCCATCCCTGGACTTCTCCCTAGGAGAAAATTCTCAAGCTTCAACCTACTCCATGAGACTACCTGGATACTCATATGGTTTGGAGTGACTGTGCCTCAGATTTCTTCAGGGCTGAGCTCCTAATGGACTTCTGAGCAAAACATACATGTTTTAAACCAGTTTTAATTTCTGTCGGTTATGTGATACATTTGATGCACAATGAAATGCTGCTCTTGGAGGGATGGGAACAACTTTGGAACCTAAAGAAAAAAAAGGAAACAAACAGAAAAAGGAAAGGAGAAGAGGGAAAGGGAAGGGAAGGGAAGGGAAGTGCCAGATGATAGTCCAGTTGAATAAAATGATGAACTATTTAAATATCTCTTGCTGATTCATCTGAATTTTTCAAGCTCTTCTCAGAAACAGAGGCAGTTGAGAACTTTTGTTTTATTTTCTGAAATCCTCTCTCATTTTAACCATATAACACAAGCAAGAAAGGAGAAAAAGGGAAGGGAAGGGAAGGGAAGAAGAAAAAGGAAAATATAAGAAAAAAAAGAAAAGAAAAGAAAAGAAAAAAGAAAAAAGAAAAAAAGAAAAGAAAAAAGATAAAAGAAAAAGAAAATAAAAGAAAAAAGAAAAGAAAATAAAAGAAAAAAAGAAAAGAAAAGAAAAGAAAAGAAAAGAAAAGAAAAGAAAAGAAAAGAAAAGAAAGAAAAAACTTTCTACTGGCAAAATCTATCCTCTGAGTAATTATGAAGTATGGCAGGGTTTGCATTAAAATCGATTTGTTTCCCAGATTGCAAAAAAAAAAAAAGGTGAGAACTCTGTGAGTAATCTCCTCTATTTATTAGTATTAAAAAATTACCACTTAATAAAGAGGATCCTGTAACAAGTGTCCTGGTGCCTTGCAGGCCCTGGCAGACACAGGAGTCTTTCCCAAGCTCACATCTCTGTAACAGCCATGTCCAGGATCTCTCTCCTGAAGGGCTGGACACAAGCATTTAAAGAGAATTTAGGTACCAGTGGCTTGGGATCAAGCATATGCTCTGTGGAAAATGTTTGCTATAAGGATGCTGCATTCCCAATCCAGGTGAATCCCTAAACCTGCACGTCAAGGTCACAGTCACCCACTGTGCTGTGATGCAGGGAGGAGAGGGAGGAGTGCTGGAGGAGCCCTGTGGAACAGCACCCCAAGTGAGCTGTAACTAGATAGTTTGAATGCTTCCCAAGAAACAGCTCCCAGAGTGAGGCATCTGCTGCTGGCTCTCCCTGCTGAGTTCCTTAAAACGCTGGCAACACAGGAGTGGGGTTTGAACTAGCAGGGAGTTTTGCAACAAAGTTGAGCACATCCTGGGATTTCACCCTTTCTCAGAAGCCTTTTGCAACAGTCATTGCAGCAGTGAGGGGAGATGGGAGAAGGGAAACTGCACTGTGACCTTGCTCAGGGGCACAGGAAAAGAGTTAGTGCACAGCTGCTGTGCTGGTTACACAGTGGATTCATGTGCAGGGAGCTGCCTCCAGAAATCCAGCACTGGCAGTGCCACCAGAATCCATTTTGGGTGGAAGAAGCACCACAATTATGCTTCACCTCTGAAGGGAAATACACAGATAAAGCATCTCAAGATGGGCACATTGATGTTACTTTTCCAGGCAGAAAAATAGACATTGGCAAAACTATTATTCCTATTTTGGCAAAGGTTCCACTGAAAATCAGGCTGATCTCAGTGGTGGATGCTGGTCACAATACAGAAAACATTCCCAAATTCCAAGGATTCATAGGTTCCAAAACAATCCAGTAAGGTGACCATGACCACTTATGGAGACATCAGTGGGGAGAGCGTAAGGCTTCATCCCACTCCAGTCATTCCCTAATTGCATCCACTTCATTGGGTTTCTCACTGTTTACAAGAGCCTGGAGTGACAGGACAAGGGGGAATGGATTCAACCTGACAAAGACTAGGTTTAGACTAGAGATTAGGAAGAAATCCTTCCCTATGAGGGTGGTGAGACACTGGCACAGGTTGCCCAGAGCAGCTGTGGCTGCTCCATCCCTCGGAGTGTTCCAGGCCAGGTTGGATGGGGCTTGGAGCAATCTGGACTAGTGGAAGTTGTCCCTGCCCATGGCAGGGGGTTGCAACTAGATGTTCTTGAAGGTCCTTTCCAACCCATACCTATAATTCTATGCAGTACAAGCTTTACTAACTGAGCTGCTGCAAGGCTCTGCTGATTTGGAGCCCTCAGGGAGCTGCAGTCCCTCTCATGCCTGCAGAGAGCTGTGCAGACACCAGGCAGAGCTGGGGGCAGTGATCCTTTGCACTGCAGTGCTCGGGTGACATTTCTGCACATATTTACAGTTGCACTCCTAGGGAGCCTAATAGTCCCATCTGGAAACAGTAGAGCTCAGAGGGGGCTGGAAATGGTTGCAGCAATTCCAAGCAGCAGGAGATGGATGTATGGGATGTCATAAAAGCCACTGCAAGGATATGACACAGGCAGTCCTCATCTCCCCTTGCTTCAGGAAAAGGGAAGGATGCAGCTTGGCTCCTGGAAGAGCCTGCACTGGGCTTGGGGACAGTTAGTGTGCACATATGGGTATGTGTCAATGGGCAGGACACATCCCTGGAAGTGTTCAGCACCAGGCTGGATAGAGATTTAAGCAACCTGAAGGGTTGGAACTAAATGATCTTTAAGGTCCCTTGCAGCCCAAACTATTCTATGATTCTACAACATGCCAAGCAGCACATCTGCATCATCCTCCTGAGCCCCTCCAAGGCTCCTAGACTTTAAATTGCCTGGAGATCTTCTTTTTACCAGCCTTGTTCAGCTTTAGGGAATGGGCTCAGAACTTTCCAGTGATGCAATGCACCAGAGGCATCACTGGGCTTACCTGCCTGCTGCTGGTGCCAGGGAAAAGTGAAGGGTGGGCTCTCTGAGGACTTTGGACTGTGCTGTTATGCTTTGGGAGGGGCACAGGAATGGGTCAGCAATACCCCAGTCACTCCTCATCTTTCTAAGGTCACAGTGCTCCCAGCCATTGCTTAGGCTCAGGGTGACACTTGCTGCATTGATTGAGTATTTCACATCCCTGTCCAGCAAAACATTCCCTGTCAGCAGCCTCCCACATTATCTCCAGGAGCACTTGCACAAACATGCAGCTTTTCATCCTCACTCTGCACAAGTGGACACCTCTAGGCACATTGAAGGGATAGTCTCTGTTTAACCCCACCAGCCCACTTGCACAAGAGCCACAGCCTGATCCTTCACACCACAGCTGGAGCAGATCACAGTCACTGGAACTCACATGTGCAAAGCAGAGCACAAAACAGGCTTCTTTCCACAGAACCAGCCAGATCTCACCTTGCTTGTGATGTCCCACACCGGGTCTGACTTCCAGTCATCCTCTGAGGAGTCAGGATGGTTATCATGCACCATTTACAAGGTTTTGCTGGGATGGATGGAAAGATGGAAAACAAACTCTTTGCAGAATGACACATACCTCAAGATCAGGTTTTATCATCTCTGTTAGAGAGTGTCCAGTCCTTGCTGCTGTGCAGAGAACCATCAAAGTTGTGACTGTGGTGGCCTTGTCAGTGCTCTCTTGGACCAAGGAACACAGCAACCAGGAGGACTGTTCCCTGGGGTTGGTCATGGTCACACACCTCCCAGTCCTGCAGAACTGGCTTAGGCTTTTAACGTTTCAGGAGTGCCACGAAACAGGTTTGAACTGAAAACTTTCACCACGCTCTCTCATGGCTTTAGTTTATTTTGCAATCAGTTCAATCCAGAGGCAAATTATGATTAATACAAGGAAAGGAGATTAAGGTGGCCCTTGATTTTCAGCAAAGTATGTGATAGGAGCACCCTGGTGTGCCTGCTTAGGAGGAAGAAGCTGCGCTTCCCACTGAGGAATGGCAAGTGTTCGTTTTGGATAAGACATCCAGGCAAAGCACTGCTTAATAGACTTCAAATGGTCACTGATGCCCTCTGTTCCCCCAGGAAGTCTGGTCTTCCTGGGGCCCTTGTCCAGTGCCTCCAGACAGCACAAGGGCTGGGACCACTGCCAGGCTGGGGACCAGAGCTCTGCCTTCTCTCCTTTCCATGGTGCTTCACTTTCCCCATCCTCTTAATACCAGCCAGATATTGTGAAGGTGATGGCAATATCAGCTGAGCAGGGTTCCCAAATCCTTGGAGGGAAGGACTGAGGACAAGTACAGTCCACATAAAAAAACTTTTATAATGTAAAGCACAGAAATGCTATTCTTATGAGCAAAGTGAAAGAGGTTGTGCTATTCTGAGAAGGAATATACAGAGCTGGGCAGGAGCTGGCACAGCATGTCAGTCTTTGGGATGCAGTTCCAGGGGTGAGAACCCAGCAGCATCCCTCCCTGGCAAGAGCAGGTAGATTGGAGCTCCCATAGGTGGGAAGTCACAGGGGTATGGCACTGACAGCCAAGGAAGACAGGCTGGTGTGGTGGCCCACGTGAATAGAAGTGCCAGACTTAGAGCTCATCTGCAATGCTAAGGGCTGTCAGGACAGCAGGGCTGATAAACTTGTCTAGTAGGGACACAAAAGGTGGTAAAAAAGAGCTCCTCTTGGTGAAATGCTTGACGCACCATCTCCCCTTGGTGTCTGGCACTTGGGCAAGCAGTAAAACTCTTTTTTCTCTTAGCAGCTGTCAATGCTGGTTCTTGCCTTCCCCCATCCCCATAGTGCAGCACCTCCAGAGCTGCCAAGACACCTGGTCCTGGACCCTCTTGCAAAGAAGCTACCTGTCAACTTCGAGCATACTTTCCAGGAGGAGCTGGATGCATCCAAGGCCAGTTGTGCTATGCAGCAGCTCAACTTCTGTGCTTGGACAGCAAACTCAAGACACCTGGAAATCTTGCTTCTCTTTCTGTCCCTCAAAGCACATGGCAAAGAACAGGGTGTGGAGAGCCATTCCTTGCTAGCAGAGCCAAATTCCTGTTATCAAGGAATCACAGAATCACAGACTGGTTTGAGTTGGAAGTGACCTTAAAGGTCATTTAGTTTCAACCCCCTGCCACGGACAGGGAAACCTTCCACTAGCCCAGGTTGCTCCAAGCCCCATCCAACCTGGCCTGGAACACTTTCAGGCATGGCATAGGGATAGTTTGCTCCCTCCCAACACCAGTTTTGTTCATCAGGTTGGGCCAGAAGAAAACAGGGGTAATCCCACAGGGAATCCCACAGCCCCACACTGCCTTCAGGCAGCCTGAAAAGCTCTCAGAACTTGAGGATTTTGCTGTTTTGTGATGCAAAATAAAATGAAACAAGAAAAAAAAGTGTCAGCAAATTGGAGGGGCTCCAGGAAAAGGAGATAAAGATGATTAAGGGTTTAGAAGGATTGACCTATGAAGAAAGATTAAAGGAACTAATTATGTACAGCTCAGATAAAGGATGAGTAAAGAGGTGATTTAATAACGGCCTGCAAATACTTGGGAAGGTGTCAACAGTAAGGCAGGGGGAGGAATTATTTAGTCCTTCACCAAGGAACAACACAAGTGATGGAATGGAAGGGGAAGGTGTCATGGGACGTCAGCACAACACAGACAAAACCAGAGATTTCTTTAGGGAGCAGCAAGTGAGTTAGGAGCACAGATCCTCTGGCAACACTCTGCCCTTCCATCCTTAAGTGATCAAAGAATGCATTTTCAAAGGTATTTAGGTGCTTAAAGGTGCAGGGAAGTGCTTTAATAGGATTTTCAGGTGTATCTAAGCAGGTTTCAATGGGAGTTAGGCACTTAAATAACTTCATCAGTTCCACCACTTGCTTACTTACACCTTTGCACAAAACAACCTGAAGGTTTGGCTCTAGGACTCATCAGAAATCCCCCAGCAGAAGATTAGACCTGAATGCCAAGCTGCTGGAGCAGTGTGAGAGTGGAGTGGCTGGTGTGCAGGAGGACTTTTTGTAGGAAACCATCTTGCCTTGTCAGGGCATTGTGCATTGATCTGCACAGCTGATTTGAAAGTCAATGAGATTTAGACTCCCAGAGCCATTAAATACAAATTTAAAAATGCCTTGGGCACTTAAGCACCTTGGTCAGTTCTGCAGGTCCTTACTGCAGAGGGATTGGGGGTTATCAATGCCCAAGGTGAACACAGCCACAGTGGAAAAGGTGACCCAAAGTAGTTTGTTTGCCCTTGTGCTTCCCTGGAGTGTGTCAGCAGGACTACAGGGAAACATGTCCCATATTTCTCTGTGCTGCAATTAAACCACTCATTGTTTTCTTGGAGACAGGGGACATCCTTCCCAAGTAGGAATAATGAACAGGAAGGAGAAGAGATGGGAAGGCGTTGAAGGAGAGTGTGGCACAGATTTCTGGTGGCAGGATGAAAGTCCCACAAAAGTTTGCAGCTAAAAACACTATGAAACTATAGGGAAGAAATAGCAAGTGTGGACTTAGAAGAGGATTACTGACCTGAAAACTATCTTCCCATGCAGACATTAGCCAAGACTTCAAGAGTAATCTGCTCTCCAAGAAGCTTAGCCAACAATGCCTGCTTGGTGGGGCTCTCCAGTGTCGTGCATGGAGATTCCCCATGGTGCCCAAGACTACCCATTTGTCATACTGTTCTCCTGGGCATTAAGGTCCCAGAGGAGGTTACTACATTCTCACCCAAACTCCTTCAGTTCATTGGTGGGAACTCTGTCCCTGCACTGTAGCTGGTCATGGTGAACTCACATCTCTCCTCCAAGCCCAGAAGTACAAAACTTGTGAAGTACTCTTGCTTTGTGACTTCCAAAAAAACTCATGCAAGTACTCGAAAAAGAACAAAACAAATCAAAAAGAGAAAAAAAAAGCCCAAATTGCCAAAGCTGGAGCTTAGCCAATACCCAACCTGTGACTGTCTCAGCTAGCACAGCTGCATGTTTAGATTCCATATGAGAGCTCTGAACACAGTCATAACAGAAGGCAAGGTGAGAGGAGAGAGGCTGTGACTCATTCTTGTTATCACCCTGAAGGGTTTTCCAGGGCAAATATTCCAGAGACAGTTTTCATTAAACCACAAACTTCTCAATTTAGCCTAATTTATATATGTGTGTGTTTTCAAGTAATTGCTTAAAAACAGGGAGATATGTGAAAAACTGGTTTAACCCTTTTGCAGCACTTGAGTCCACTTGAAATGATATGAGAGAGGGAAGTTAAATACAAAGATAAATGCATAAATGGCCAGAGTTGCTATGGAAATGTAAGAGGATGGAAATTGAAAGTCAATAGAGGACTAACTTACTGTTCAATTTTAAAAATAGTCTTTCTATACAGAAACGGAACATTTTTCAAATCTCTGTTGGCTTGTATTATACAAAATGTGAAGTGGTTTTGTGGCTGGGTACATCTATTTAATGCTGCATTCTCCATCTGCAGACTGTATGGTCCATGGTACACTTTAAGTGGGACCTTTTCCTCAGGTTAATGCCAATCTCCATCACAGCTCTGGAGCTCTGGTTAGAAATGTCAGCATGAAAAGCACAGGTATGTGGGTCACACTCTGGGAGATGTAATGACAAATAATTTGGAGGGATTGCAGGTCAGTTCTGTTTTATTTTTTACCATAATTTTCCACAGAAACAAGCTCACCAGATTGGGCTTTTGCTGCTCCGCAGACACTGTGCAATAGCTTTCTAAACCTGCTGCCTGCAATCAGATTTGATGGAAGAAGAGACATCTCAGAGGAATGAAGTCCTAACAAGCTTTATACAGGAGGATATTCTCAAATGAGCACTTCTTCTTCTTGCCTTTCCACTTTCCGTCTCACTCTTAGGGTGTGATATAGCTCAGCCACTCTAGCAGACACCAGAGGACCCACATGGGAGACAACCGTGGAAAACTAAACTTCCTCTGTTCCACTGCTTGCAAAGCCACTTGTTTTATTAAGATAAATGCAATATATTTCTCTGGTTCCACTCAGAGAGGGAGAGTGAATTGTGTTTGAACAGCATCAAACCCCATCCATGAGCAGCATATCAAGAGGAAAGTGGAGTTTGGCTTCAACCCACCCACACTTAGGCTCCCTCTTCATCCCCAGACACTTCTGGGGCTTGTTGGTGCATTTATTCACCTACAAAACGTAAGTGATCTAACTATTTTGGCACTGGCAGTACAGAATTCACAGTTCATCGTGTCCCACACCCCAAGGACACGACTCTTTCAGCCCCTTGGTTTTCTCTGCCCATTTGCTTTCCCCACCTCTTGCTCTGCATTGCCCAGAAGCTGCAGACAACCCCCCAGTACACAGCCCTGGGTGGGAGGAGAGCAGAGCAGCACTAGGACATGCTCCTGCCCACACTTCTCATGCCATGGACCATTGTGTCCCTCTATTCCAAGCACATGTCTCTCACAGCAAGTTTCCAACAGCTGGAGGCATCTCACTGACTTAGGTACAGCAAACCTAAAAAAACCCAACAGACACAGAAGATGCTGAAATTCAGCTCCCCAAAGCGAAGAGCTGGCACAAGCTTCAGACTTGGCAAAACAATTTTGCCACTTCCTTTCTTTCTGAGCCACATTCCCCAAGTCTAGCTCCATCTTCTTCTGCAAGAGGGTTTGAAAGAAATCCATGGCACCAGCAGGATTCTCACCAGCTCTGTCTCTGAGCCTGTTAGAGAAGGGCCTTTAAAAATAGTTGCATGCTGCTGGGTGGGATTTTCTTCTGCAGGTGCTGTGCAATAGAGAGCGAGATGAGATTCTAATCATAGCTCCTTCGCAGAGGGAAGGGTTCAGAGTTTAGCCGTGCAGTAGCAGCCTCATTTTCACAGCAATATCGCTATATTCTCTGGGTGTCAGGGGGACACATATTGCTGTCATTTCCCTGTGCTGTGTTTGGATATCAGATGCAAAGAGCAGTCATGAAGCACACAGCTATTACTGCTCTGTTGCACCAAGGAGAGCAGCCTGTTGGGTGCCTGGTGCATCTGCTCTGAGCTCAGCTCTGAGAGTGACCAAGGAGCTCCCAGGCAGGTCATTCCATGGAGGAGAGCATCCCTGGCATGGTGGGTTCTCTCCCCTTCACCTAGAGGAGCAGGGACAGAGGGCTTCTCATCCAAACAGGGGCTGGACAGAGAAATAGGAGCTCAAGACAGCATTTTCCTAACACACATCTCACCATGTGTCATACAGTCACTGACATAGCTCTGTGCTCATCACTGACCACGGGTTCTCCCCCACCACAGCCCCATGCTGGCTCATTCAAAATTCCTCATGCCACAAGACAAATGGTTTTCTCACAAATTAGTCAAAACCACTGCATTTCTCTTACAGCAAGTTGCCACCACCCTGCTCAAGGTGTACAACCTGCTTGGCACATGAGTGCTCATTTTCTGTAGCTGGTTATTGCACTGGGGTGCCAGCAGAACCTCCTG
>NW_008668902.1:9639-31064 GCF_000695815.1 Acanthisitta chloris
AGCTGCCTGTCCCCAGGAGGAGCAGGTCCCTGCCAGAGCTTCAGCATCTGGATCTCTCCAGTGGAGCAGACTGGAGGCCTCCACACATGGGGGGATGTCTGACAAGGTCTCCCAACACAGTCCAGCAAGCACGACTGCCATCTGCTAAAGTTCATGTGACTGAAATGCATCCGGGAATTGCATCACCACCACACAGCACAGACAATAGCACCTTCTCCTTTTATTTTCCACTTTATTTGGCATCATCTCTACTGAACTATGCCCACTGCCTTCTGCCAGCTCACACAATTAGGGCTGCAGTAGATCTGCAGTAGTGCTGCTTTCCCCATTTCTCCACTGTTGTTTGAGTCTAGCCACTTACAATGTCTTGGAGGGCCACAAGCCATCACCAGCTTATTTACAGCTAAAGAATGTCTTCTAAATGGAGTTCCAAGCCAAAACCCTGCTCCAATAGCTCTCCCTGCCATGAACAAATGCTGGGAGAGCTCAAGAAGAGGTGATGCACTTTGGCCCAGCATTCATCTCCTCTGGTTGTTTTGCCTGCTGTTCCTTCCTCTCCAATA
Organism: Acanthisitta chloris; assembly: GCF_000695815.1. Classification (NCBI taxonomy): domain Eukaryota; kingdom Metazoa; phylum Chordata; class Aves; order Passeriformes; family Acanthisittidae; genus Acanthisitta; species Acanthisitta chloris. The sequence goes on from NW_008668902.1 coordinate 10,203, forward strand.
TACATCTCCTTGCTAAGCCCCAGATTTTATAAGGCTGTTTCATTTTCAGCCTTTTGCTGCAATAATAAAGCAACTAGTCTCTTATATTTTGCTTTAAGGACATTGAATAAGCTGGAGCCTGGGTGTGCTCATGCCTGGCATGACTTTGGGAAGGATGTGAGCCTTTCAGGATGCCTGGACCCATTCCAGGCCAGCCCTGAGCTGGATAGCTGGGTACCCAACCTGGACCACCTATCCAGCCTGCACCTGCCTTGAGGTCCTGTCCAACCCACCCAGGCTCATACCTGCTTATTGCAGGATGTATAAAAAAAGTCTGATAAAATCATGGTGAGAGGAATGACAGGCTGAGGAGGTTGAGGCTGTTCACCCTGGAGAAGAGAAGGTTGCATGGAGAGCTCATAGTGGTCTATCAGTATCTGAAGAGGCTCCAGGGAAGCCAGAGGGGGACTCTTTGTTAGGAGCTGCAGTGACAGGGCAAAGGGTAACAGGTTCAAATTGAAGGAGGGAAAATATAGGCTAGATATTAGGAAAAAGTTTTTCCCTGTGAGGGTGGTAAGATACTGGCACAGGTTGCTCAGGGAAGTAGTGGCTGCCCCAACCCTGGCAGTGTTCAAAGCCAGGCTGGATGAGACCTTGAGCAACCTGGTCTGGTGGTGAAGTTTCCCTGCCCAGGGCAGGGGGTTGGGATTGGATGATCTATAAGGTCCATTCCAACCCCTAAAATTCTATGATCCATCAGCTGAACTGGAGCAGCCACCTCAGCATGAGAGGAAGTTGTCCAAACCAGAAATTACTGCTTCATAACAACAATACCTTCATGTCACCCACACCATCCCCACAGCCAGAAGACCACAGATGACAGCAAGTCACCTCAGCGTGACCACACTGCTGTGACATACCCTCCAATGCACACACCTCCACGCACACAGATGTTTCATCAGCTGCCTGACAGGGCTGGCAAACCCTGTCTCAGAGCTGTGCTGTGGTTACCAGCAGCAAAGCCATTAAGCCCCTTTTGCAGCCCCATATGCATTCACTTCATGCCTTTAATCCTGACAGCCCAAGTAAATTCCTCCTGAAAAGAAACGAAAACCCTTGTTCCCCCTCCGTGAGCTGCTTCTTCTTGTTAAATGTCATTAAAAGCAGAACCCACACTAACATAGTCCTTGCTGAAGGTTGAAACCACCTTGACTGTAATCCTGGTGTGGCACTGGATGGGAAAAAAAAAAAAAAGCAAAAACCAGATACTTCTTCCACTTCTCTGTCAGCTCCACTTCGCATCAAAATCTCCTTTGTATGTCACACAGCTATTAAAGTTGTGGATCGTGGCTCAGTGTGTGTGTGTGTGTGTGTGTGTGTGTGTGTGAATGTGTGTGAGTCTGTGCCTGTGTCTTGGAAACTGGGTCACCCGGAGAGCTCTCCCTGAAAACTCTGTCCTGACAAATCCAGCCTGGCAAGACTCAAAGATACCCCTTCTAATGTTTTTCTGCCTCCCATCATGCTTTGAAAGAAGCAAATAATACTACTTTCTGCTGTATTTTTGTATCTTTTATTCAGCAGCTTCCTGAGGTAAATAACCTCCGGCAGGCAAATCCGAGGGGATGCTCCTATCTCGTTTGCTGTCTGCTCACACTGAAATCATGATATACTTTGCTTTCATGATGCTTTTTATAAAACATTCCTTTTTTTTTTCCAAGAGAAATGGCTATCAAGGAGGGCAAGAAACTCCCCACATTTGGCTCAGGCTTCAGTCCCAGCATCTTATCATCCTTATCTCCCTGTTGCAGCCCCAGGGATGCCAGGAGGGAATCTCCAGAGCCCATGGCACCTCCTCATTCCACAGGGATCTCCATGAGCATCTCCCTGGCCAGGGCAGAGGGCTACTTCTCAGCCAGGACACTTTTCAGCAGGCAGGCATCCTTTAATTTCCATCAAGGCTCTGAATAACAAAGCTCAGACAGTTTCTGTCTGAAGCTGAGGGGTGAACCCTGTCACCCACCTGTCCTCAGAGGTGGAGGGAACCAGCAGAGCATAGAGTGGGGCTGGCCCAGCTCAGCACCAGCAACATCCAGGCTGCTGGAGGGGGCACAAGGTGGGGAACTGAAACTTGCTGACTCTGTGCAGAACAGAAAGAGGCAGCCCACAGTCTTGGGAGGAGCATAGAGGGGGAAACCTGTGGGTTTTCTTATTAACAACTTATTTTAATACTTACAGCATTAAAGAAGGGATGGCAGAAAGAAATACCAGGGCAGGGAGGGCTCTAGTGCTAAGGCAGAATTGCAAAGAGTGTCCTAGGGGCCAAATACAGGGTTTTGTTTGTGTGTGTGTGCATATGTGTGTCAGTGCACTTATTTCCCTTAGAGAAGGCAAAATTTAAGTGACCACAAACAGAGCCAGTGACAGGAAAGGAGCTGGGAGGATTTGGCTTCAGACAGATGTTTGCTGGCCTGGAAGAGAGATGTAGAGGAGGATTTCAAAATCCCAAGATGAGGGAAATGGAGTTGAGGAACAGAAAGAGCCATTTTCATGGTCTCTGGTTTAGTCTCTGTCTGTCTCTTAGTGCTTCACTTCAGTAAATCACAGTGTGCAGGTTGTGAACCAACAGAGAAAACAAGGCAGGGCACAGATAACAGGCAGCATTTATCACCTAAGGGGGCTTGGCAGCACCCAAAGCCAGGCAGGGATGGTAGTGTGCCCTTCCCAGCTGAGGAACTGCAGCCTGGGAGCAGGGAAGGGGGCACAGACTCCCACCAGATCCATCACAGAGACAAGAAAAGGAGAGATACTTCCAGCAGGCATTACCTTGTGAATCCCACCGTGCAGGAGCTGAGCCACCCAGAGCATCCCAGCACTGCCCCATCGGGCAACTTTGGCTTTGTTTTGGGCTACTGAGTGCTAACCTAGATGCCTGTGGTAGATGGGTGGATGTGTTAAACTGGACCACCAGGCTGTAGGGAGGGGGGGACAAAGGGTATTAGTCTCCTCAAGCCTGTTCCGTGTCCTCTGGCTAATGTATTCAGCAGTGAGTTTAGGGGATCTCAGGAGAATGAATTGTCAGAGCGTCGGAAGCAAGAGATGGCAGGGGAATTACTGCTAATCCTTTTTTGTGGGACACAACACTCCAAAGGATTTAAAGGCTATTCAAAAATGTAGAAAAAAAAGCACCAAACCCACAAGGACACCCCTCCCTTCTTTCATGCGTTTTGGGTTGGTCACTTGCTGCTGGCTGGGAGCTGAAAAAGAAAAGAGAAACTTCGAGGAGAGGGAAAGGATGAGAAGGGGAGAAGAAAAGATAAAGACTGGAGATTAGATCTGGAGAAAAGCCGATCTTACCCTCTCAGGGAGTGTAGGCTGCAATTAAATCTCTTTTACCTAACAATACCCTATTGTTATTTGCATAGTACTCGAGATGCGGCGATAAGGGAGGAAGGAGCTGCAGACAACGGAGGCTGCAGTTGTTCTTGTAAATCCTCCGGCTGTGGCCTTCAGCCCTATGGGTATAAGCAGAGTGAAGAATAGCAAATCGTGGTCTGGAGGACTTTTTGTATGTACCTGTTCACTCCCTCTATATATCGAGTAGCCTGGCAGGCACTAAGGGAGATCTGGGCTGGGCTGTTTTTGCTCTCTGGAGCTCTGCAGAGATGCTGAAGTGCTTTCATTTCAGTCACCTGCACCAGCTGGAGCCCCAGGGGCTTCCAGGCTCCATCCTGTCACCTGCACAACACGGCTGGTACCCAAGTGATGCTCATTTCCATCCCTCTGCACAGACCTGAGTCCTGAACCAACACTCACTCTGGAGTTGAACAACCCCAATTCTCTTAGCCTTTCCTCATAGGAGAGACTGCTCCATCCCTCTAATCACCTTTGTGGCCTCCTCTGAACTCACTCCAACAGACCTGTGTCCTTCCTGTGCTGAGGCCCCCAGAGCTGGAGGCAGCACTGCAAGCTGGGTCTCACCAGAGCAGAGCAGAGAGGCAGAATCCCCTCCCTCACCTGCTGCCCATGCACTAGAAAAACATGCAAAGCATCATTTTCATTCAGGATGTCTCAGGATGAGGTTTCAAGAGGGCAAACCAGGCTCTCCCAGCAAGAAAGTTTTAGGATGAGAACCTCACAGGTCCTAAATCTGGGCCTTCCCCAGCAGGACTTGCTGACCAGAGTAGAATTCCCATTCCAGGAATGATGGAAAACACACCACCACTGCCTTAGTTGCTCTCTGAACAGGCACTGGTAGGCAAAAACCTGTTTTAAAAGTAGCTTCTCAGAGATCCTGATTCCAAAACATTTTCTTATCACCATTATGCAAAAAAAGTAGCACTGACAGAGTCTCCACATGAATTCTGCCTTGTAGGTTCTTTAGTTAGTGCTGGAAACCCTAGGACCAAGCCACCTCCAGCACCTGGGATTCACCCAGCTGCTAAATTGTGGCCACTCTCCCTCCTGAAATCCTGCACTGATCTCTTTCCTCTTCTTTTCATTCCTTTTTCTTGCTTTCCAAGGCTTTCAACTGAGCTGCCCTCAATGATGTAATATTTCTGTCTATGCTCAGAGCAGCACTGCAGGGTCCAGGCTGGTGGATTATTGACTTTGCCCTCTATGTGACCTTGAGGCTGAGGAAGGTGAGTGCTCCTGGCAGATGGGCTCTTCTCTGCACATCATGCTTTGCTGTCATTTGTCCCAGTTCTCAGCCTGAGCTGTGATGGCAAAGAACAACTTATTAAGGAATTGCTTCTTTCCTCCCAAGTTCAGCTGCTCTCAGGCTCAGGCAGTTCGTATCGATCGACTGCACCTACTCAAGATGTTTCGCAAAAGGCACTTAGTGAAATTCAGTCCAGGGATTCATCAGTGGTTTTTACTGCCTGAACTACATGTGGGATACAGCCAGGAGAAGGTTTGACATTCAGAGGGGCAGGGGAAGAGATGACATGGAAGAGGAATTGCTATTTTGTCAAAAGTTTTGCTTTTCAGAGTGATACAAAAATAAAAAAAATGTGATTTTTACCATAAAATTAAATTTGTTTGTTGTTTGTTTGTTTGTTTTATTTGGCTATATGGGAAACATTTTTACATTTTGGAGCTGTTTTGGGAGTGTTGTCAGATGATATAAATGGAAACAAATTCCAGCATGAAAAGGTCCTCTGAGAAACAAAAACATAAGCCTAAATCAACATATTTTAAATGACACTATAGAGCAATTTACCTTTTATTTGAAATCCTTCTTTCCAACCCCTCCAAAACATTTTAAACATCACTGTTTCCATGTACAGTATCTGTTCCAAAATTACAGCCCCATGCAATACTAAAGCAGAAACTCTGCTAGGACAATTTCTGTGCCATAGATTCACTATACTACCTCATTAAATTCCACAAACCACCTACAAAATAACATTTCCCTATGGACAAATACTCTTCCAGAGAAGTTTCAACCTGTTCCTGTCAAGTATCAGTTGGTCCAAAGAAACCAGCTGCTTTTTCTTGTTTTGTTGATTTTTTTTAACTGACACTGGGAGTCTGTGCTCAGACTCAGAGAGGCCAAGGGAGCATTTTCACAGTGCTGCTCCTGCAACCAGCCAGATCCAGGCAGGCAGCAATGCACATGGCTCTGGTTTTCAGCTTCTGCAGAATGTCTCTGCTACAGTGTGGAGCCCACAAATGCAATCACACTAATGAGGGCTTGGTCTGTTCAGAGCCCTCACTGCAAACCACAGCTTGGTGATGCCAGCACATCATGATGTCCTGCCCCTGAGACATCACCCTCCTCGGGGCAAGGAGCTTCCTCTGTACTGGCATTTTGCATGGGTCAAATAAAGCACATAGTGAAACCAGAGCACATCCCCATTACAAATGAAATGGCTTGGATGCAACAGCTCTTTGGAGCTTTGTCTCCATCTGTTTTTATGACCTGGGTAAAATAGATGCTTTAATAACTGGAATATGTTCAGTTATTTACATGAGAGATGAATGCAGACCGGCACTGAGATTTGGTTGGCTGCTCAGTTATTCACCCAAATGAATAAATCATGGCAAAGCTGCTTGCTGCAGAGTGAGCCCTTGCAAACAACAGGGCATGCCAACAGGTTTGGAGGCATGAGAACAGGTTTGGAGGCATGAGGTTTCCTTTGGAAATGTGCTTTCTGTAATGAAGGCAAATGGATATCAGTGTCTCTCCATGAACCACAATATTTCCCCCATTTATAGCATTGGGAAAAGTTGTTTTGAGCCTTCCCAAAACAAATCTACTTTTTCTCTGCTGGTTGAATGTTTCACACTACTATTCAAGATAGTTTGCAAAAGACACTTAGTGAAATTCATTCCAGGGATTCATCAGTGGGTTTTATTGCCTGAACTACATGCAGGATACAGCCAGGTGTTGATAGTCCATGGACTAACATAATCCTGGATCTGTTGTGGAAAGTCTCAGCAATGAAAAAATCAGCTTGTGTCTTCATCCTGCACTTGAGTCACAACAACCCCTGCAGTACTCCAGGCTGGGGGAAGAGTGGGTGAAAAGATGCACATTGGGAAAGGACATGGGGGTGCTGGTCAACAGTGGTTGAACATGAGCCAGTGTGTGCCCAGGTGGCCCAGAAGGCAAATAGCATCCTGACTTGTATCAAAAATAGTGTGGCAGCAGGACCAGGGAAGTGATTGTCTCCCTGTACTGTGCACTGCTGAGGCATCTCCAGTCCTGTGTCCAGTTCTGGGCTCCTCACTGCAAGAAAGACATTGATGTGCTGGAGCTTGTCCAGAGAAGGGCAACAGAGCTGGGGAAGGGTCTAAAGAGTAAGTCACAAGAGAAGTATGAGGAGCAAGTCATATGCATCTCTACATGCATGGAGGGAAACAGGAGAGACAGTGACTGGGGCTCCAGAGCATGAACCTCTCCCAAACCCCTCTGTGTTCTGAACAGCCTCCAGTCTCTGTCTCACTGCTCCATCTCACTCCCACTTCCAGAAGTTATCATGGGGTTTATGCTTTTCTTTGGGCAATAAGGAAGCCTGGGGCAACTCACATATCCGTGTCTGCTGTGGAGACTCTGAATAAGAAGAGAAAAACAAGTAACCAGTTCCTTTTTTAATTGTACAGGTGGGAGCCTTGTCTCAGCATCACTCCAGCTCTCCTGAAGTTGCTTTGATACTCAAACAAACACTCCCTTTTTAAATAATACTGTCCTAAATCCTTATTATAATGCCCAGAACCACTCACAGGCTTTCAGAAACTCATAATTATAATCAAGAATCACAGGACTCTGTGCTTTGTGCCAGAAATACACTACACTGAATTGTTTGTAGAGGAGCCACGGAGAGAGAGAGTGAGGCAGAAATGCAGCTTCAGTGCTGTTCAATTCAGAAGCAGGAACTCCCACCTTATTTAATTTTTCCTCTTTTGTTTCCCAATTTAACTTGTAGCTGTTGAAATCCAGGTTAATATTTGCTTTGTCCTCTGTGCTCTCCTTTGGCCTCAATCCAGGGAACATCGAGCTGTGCCCTGGTTTATTGTCCCCCACCAGCTCCAACAGACTCTGTCCCTGGAGGAGGTGGAAGGTGGAGGTGGAAAGGTGAGGAGGAAGGTTTGCAGGATCCATCAATCACAGTGGAGCTAAGGGGCAGTGCACTCTGGGAATTGCTGCACCAGTAGTTAGCACATGCAAACCAAATTCTGGGCAAGAGAATGCAGCATTGAGCTTAGTTTTATCAAAGCTTCATCTCATGGGTCACAAAAAAGTTTAGAGGGCTGTAGGGTTTTTTGGTAGTGTTATCTGGCATAGCACATAGAGAGGGAGCTGTGATTCAGCTTTTGCCAGCACAAGGACCTAGCTCTCCCTCTGTTTGAAATAATGCCTGATGCTGATCCCTGAGCACTGGCTGCCTCAGAGATAGTGCTGACTGGTGCTTAGAAAAGGGAGCTGGATCAGGCCCTCCCTTCTGAATAAATATCAGATCTGATTCACCACTCAATTGCTTCTGTTTTACCTCTGCAGAACATCATTGATTATAGAAGGATTTGCAAGTTTAAAACTAGAGTAATTCAGTGATTAATCCCAACTAAAGCCTTTGGTAAATAGAGAGCAATACTCCCACGCTATCCAATATCCGACACATCGATGGAGTGCTCTGTAATATGATTCCATGGCATTTAGACTTTCCTTCCCTTTATTCAGGGAAGTGCTGAGATACATTTGGTTGAGCTAACCCAGACTTTTCTCCTCTATCTCTTCTCCCTGCAAAATGTCAGGCATGTTCTTAGTGAAACAAAGGTAAAACTCCCCCATCCAGTGACTGTCCTGTTCCAGGCAGCAGCTGTGCCCTGGGAAAGGCTGAGCACACATGCTGATCTGAAGTCCCTTTCACACCATGGAGACTCCTGCAGCACCTTCCAACAGTGAATTAAGGCTAGTTTAGAGAGTGGAAAGCTTATTCTAGAACTGGCTGGCTGTAAACATAAAAACACTTTGCTCAATCTTGTTCACATAGGACAGTCCCACACAGTATATCCAGAAACATCAGGTGAGGAGAAACAGTTGGAGAAAAGAAGTATTTGACTTTAAAGTTGTTAAACATTTCTATGGCTTGTTCTGGTCCCAGTGGTTTTTGGATCCCACAAGAAAACCCTAAAGTGCTCTCTCAAATGCTATATATAATGTGGATATAACCAAGAGTTTCAGGTAATGGTTTTAATATTTCATCTTGGTCTAAAGAAAACTGAACAAAACATACTGGGGAAATTTCCCACCAATGGAAACCTCTCTCCCTGCTGATGACATAACTGCTCAGCTTCACTGAGTAGCTGCCAGGTGGTGTGTGCTGTAGGAACCCCATTGCTCACTGGAGGGGTTTTCCCCTGAGTCATGGTGCTTAAAGAGGCAAACACAAGACTTTCTGAATCCAAACTTTGCTTCTGTTTCCAACCAGTTTTAAAGTCAAGAACCCTGTATCTTTACTCTGCCCTGGAGACCCTGCGTTCTGCCCAAAGCAACAGACCCTGAAGTTCCACTGGGCAAATGGCTCCAGGACTCAAATCCAGTTTCAGAGGCAGACAAATGACAGTAAGAGCAGTTTGTCTGTTCACTGACCCACCAGACCTGTGTGGATTGCTGGACCAGCTTTGGTTGACAGCCACAAACATGGAGCTCAGGCAGGTATAGCTCTTCTGGCTCTTGTCACTCTTTAGCTTGCAAGTTTGCTTGAGAAAGGGTGACCAGCAAGACAGGTGTTTCTGTAGTGCTTTTGCAGTGCCTCCATCCACTCCCTCTGACTGCACAGCAACAGAAGAACCAACGTCTGACCACCATCCATCAGCCAAGGCCAGGACAGGAGAGCAGGCATCGCTCTTTATCTTCACATGAGCTTTATCTCCTCTTGATTCCAATTTCTGCCCTCTAGCAAGACTCCTGTCAGCTGTCTCATGAAGATTTGCTTACTTATTTCCTTGTTTTTCCACTCCAGGTAGGTGTTCCTCCTCAGGTATCGGGACAGTCCCAGCCTCTGTCTCAGCAAGGCCTTATCTACTTTTTCTAGTACAATCATGATGATTCCAGCCTTTCCCTCAACAAGCTGCCAGGACTGGGCAATGTCAAACTCAAAGCTACACCACTTACTTTCCAGAAAGTCAGTAGAGATGACTGCAATGACATTTCTGCTACTGAGAAAACCTTCTTGGATAATATTGGTGACAACGGGTACCCCTGGTAGAAAATCCCTGTAGTACAGACACAGGTGGAAGGGAGGTGTTCCCCCTTCTAAGGGTTCCACCAGCTCTTTTATCACCCATTCTTGATCTTTGCTGGAGTGGATAACAAAGGCATCATAGGTGTCACCTCTTTCTGCAGAGTGTTTGCACCCACTGAGCAGCACCAATGTGTAGTATAGCTGGAAGTAGTACTTGTAAATCAAGAAGAGGGACACTGCTACAATGAGGAATACGAGCACTAAGAAGGTCACTTTCCTTGCATTGACATGGCAGGAGGACAGGTCAAAGCTTGACAGGTTGACATTCTTCATGTCCACAGGTGTGTGGCATATCATCAACTCCTTGTTCTGCAGTAGCTCCTGCTTTTCCTTGACCCATTTCAGAAAATTTAGGTGTGCACAAGAGCAGTCAAACAGGTTTTGAGAGATGTCTAACAGGACCAGGCTCTCAGGCAGGATTTCCAGGGCTGAGTCCAACAGAACAGTCAGCTGATTGTTACTGAAATCCAGGACTCTGAGGGCTTGGAGAGGCTGGTAGACTCCAGGATCAAAAGTCAGGAGCTTATTGTTGCTGATGTTTAGCTCTTTTAGTTCAGAGAGGGCATCAAATGTGCTTCGATCCACCTGGACTAACATGCAACTTGAAATATCCAAGGTGTGGAGGTGGCTTAGGTTTTTGAAGTTGTTTGCCAGCTTATTGTTCTCAAAGGAGTTGCCTGACATCTTGAGCACTTGCAAAGAGTCCAAGCCACAGAATGTACACTGGGAGTGAACGTGAGTTTTGGTATGGGAAATATCAAGGTAAATGAGTTTCCGAAGGGATAGAAAGACAGGGAAGGAGCCAGGGCCAAATAACTTTGTGTGCTGTAAGTCCAAATATAACAAATTCTTCACATTAGTGAAATCTCCAGACAAGTGGATAGCAGAATTGAAGCTTAGGTTCAAGTGTTTCAAGTTTGAACAATTTTGAAACTGAGGGGAGCAGCACTGTTTGAAGGAGAGGCGATTCTCACTCAAGTCTATGACCTCCAGCTTACTTAAATTCTCAAATTTCTGCTCAAAACTCTTGAGGTATGTGCCCTTGGTCATACGAAACACTCTCAGCTCCTTGAAAAGAGAAATGTTCTTAGCAGGCACTTCATCAAAATCACATTTCTTGCATTCCAGCTGCTTCACTTGAGAGAACATAGGAACCTCTGATAGCACCTCAAGTCCAAGGTCCACCAACCTAATACTGGAAACGTTGCTTATGCAGTTAAAAAGAGTGTCTGTATTACTGCGAAATTTTCTGAAACATATTAAGACAAACTCTTGCATCTGTACCTGGCACAGTCCACTCAAGAGTCCTCTCTGAAATTCTCTCAGTCTCCACTGGTCACTGAATTCTCCAACTATTAGTCTATTGACCTGTAAATCCTTCAGGCCTAGAAGAGAAGTGTGCATCACGCTGAAGTTCTCAAATGTGGACCTTAGAACCAGCTCCCCAAGGTGAATCTTTGCAAAGGACCCTGGCTCTATGCATTTTATATTATTCAGGGAAAGCACTAGCATAAGGTTGAGCCTGTTCCCTCCCCTCAGAGCATCAAGGTCTCCTTTGGAAATGTATGTGATATTGTTAGAGCGAAAGTTCAGGTGCCTGAGAGAGGTCAGGTTGGTGAAATACTTGGGAAGCTTCAATGAAGCAATGTTGTTGTGGCCCAAATTTAGCTCCTGCAGGGTATGCAAGTGTCCAATGGGCAGGTCATTCAGAGAGGATGTGTTGGTTTCCACCAGTACTAGCTTTTTCAGAGATGTTAAGCCATTGAAGGCTGCTGTCCCCAGGTACTGGAGGGAATTGGCAGTTAAAATTAAGGTGGAAAGTCTATGAAGATCCATAAAGGAGTTATCTTCTATTGTATGGAGGTGGCACCTGTTGGGCAGGAAAAGAGAATAGAAGTGCATGAAACACTGTTCCTTTCACATTCACTAACACTGCAGCACTAAGTGCTGCTGTGACATCCTCAGGCTCAGCCTTGCGTTGGAGATTGGTTTGGCTTTGCTGTGTTGGGCAGAGTCAGCAACCCTTCCACAGCAGGAGACCTCCTCTCACCTCCTCCTTCCTCTGGAACTGAGGTTCAGCTGCAGAACAAGAGACCTTGAGCCACAGTGAAGGTCAAAACTTCATGCAGGCAGCAGGAAAGAAGAATTGTAGCTTTCTGTTTAGGCCAAAGTGACATTGTGATGACCATCACTGGTGGTAGAACCAACCAGATACAGTCCTCCTTTACCTTTTGCACCCTCACAGCCTTCAGACTGTCCCCTCAGTCACATCTGGGCATGGTGCAGCTGTGGCAACACTCACAACTCTGTCAGCAGATCTGCTGCTGATGTCTGAGAGGGAGCAGACCCCAGGCCATGTTGGCTCTAAAGAAAAGGAAGAGTGTGGCCACCTAAAGATGGTTTCCTGTGGGAAGATCCAGAATTTGAGACTCAAATCCGTTATGCAGTGAATTCCAGCAAAATTAGTTTTCTAATCCAGAAAGTGTTTTAGAGCAAACGTGCTCTGCCACTCAGTCACTTCAGAGCTGGAGCTGTGATGGGACTGAGTGACATTTTTCAGTGAAACAATTTACCCAGAGAAACTGTTGTCTCAAGTCAATGGAAATTATACATCAATTCAAATTTGCTAATAAGCCTCCCCCATGTAGTCCCCCAGATATGTGAGGAGAAGGGAAAAGAGAATATGTTGATATTTTAAAACAGCCTTTTAGAAAATGAATGTACCTTCACCTTAATTTTTTTTTTGAACTGTGATTAGAAAAACAGCTCACCCAAGATGTTCCACTTCAGAGTTTTTGTAACAGTGAAAAGTCTGACATTTTTCTTGTTCAGAGACAAGTAAAACATCTTCCTCCTCCTTCTCACATGCCAACCTACAAGATCAGACTGACAGACCCAGCTCTGCACGGAGGGTTACTGCACTCAGTAACTGGACTAAAAGCTGCACATCACTTCACCAATGGGATGTGCAAAATCATGGACACAGGGATAAAGACACAAGCAAAACAAGCCCTGAGTAGCCAAGACCAAAAGACCTCAAAATAAGCTACCACAGTGGTCCACCTGGTGAAGGAAGACTAACCAGTATCCTCATAAAAGAGCTCATTACCTGGAAAGATCCAGAAGCTGCAGTTCAGGGACTGCTGAAAAATAATTTGACCAGAGTGATTCCAGATTGCTAAAACTCAGATCCAGGTTCTGGGTTGTATTTGGGACTTCAGCAGTAACTCCAGAGATGTTCAGTCCTGTGCATCTGAAAGTTGTGTTAGGGATGACCTGTAACAGTGGCAGATCCAGTCATGGTCAACATCTGCTCTTCATGAAGTGCCAGAACACTACACTGTCAGGAAAGCAGGAGCAGCAGAATGACTAATCTTGCAGGTCATTTCTAAATGAGCTACCCTGAGTTTTAGGAAATAATCTTGTACTTCCTAAGCATCTTTCCCACTTCTAATAGAACCTACTCCCTAGGAAGAGCTACATTTCTTGCTGATTGAAGCAGATGGAAACTACAGGACAGTGTTCCTCGAGGCTGTGGATGAGGCAGCAGCAACATTGTGAGAGAGTCAGTGAGACAAACACATACACAGGTACTGTGTGTCCAGGCTCAGCTCTCAGCTCTGCTACCCTGCAGATAATCAGGCAGCCCAAACCAAAGTGATTCTGTAAGTAATAATTGTCAGCAAAACTTTGCAAAATGCAGTTGGTCAGTGTCAGGAACTTGGGATAGTGGAGATATGACTCTGCAATTCAAATCAGGAAAAAGTACTGTATTTTGCAGAATTTATAGACAAGGCTTGGATCTCTTCCAAGGGAAACATAATCTGTTACATTAACTATACTACAGCACCCTCAGAGGTACAGAAAGCCAACAAGAAGAAAAGGTTCATCGGTTCACGCTCTGGTTCTGGTTCTCAAATGTTTTTGAGACCAGCATTTCTTTCAAATACTTCAATTGCCTTGGTAACAACCTTGGGGAAAAAAGAGATGAGCTTTCCTAAGACAACTACCAGACAACAGGCTTCATGCACAAATCTCCCAAACAGAGGGAAAAGTTGCACCAGAGAAACTCCAAGGATTTTGTGCTCACTTTGAGCTGACATACCTCCAAGCAGGGCAGGCTGAGGAGGCAGCGTGTCAGTGGTGATGGGACAAGTGCCAGCTGCAGCAGCACCAGGAGGGTCCACGGGGGAAGAGCTCCTCTCCTGGGCATCTTCAGGAGGCCAGGAGAGCAGGAGAAGGCAGCATGGGTGTCACTCAGAGCCCTGGAGCAAGAAACCTCCTGCAGTGCCAAGAATTGTGTTTCACCACTCCTGCTTCTCACTGCACGTCACTCAGAGTTGCAGAGAACAAGGGAAGTGAAACTGGTTTCTAGACACACTCCGAGTGAAATTTTCTGCTTGAAATTGTTTTTGTAAAAAAAAAAAATGGTTAAAACAAACCCACAAGAAAAAAGGAAGTAATGACAGGTATAATTGGGGTTAGAAATTAAAGAGGAATAAGGGTTACATCAGTGTCACTTGACTTGATTGCTTCTGATTAGCTCAGGTCAAATGGGAAAAAAAAAAAGGGAATATTTTGTGAAATTCTGAGCCCAGTTTCTGGAAAGTCATGCTCCACATCCAGAATCCAAATGCACTGCATAGAGCAAATGACTCTCTGCCTTTGTACTCCTGCCATGCTCCCAGCTTCATTGCACCAGCACGTAGTGAAGTGCACAGCTGGGACAGATGTTTTCCTGAGCCAGGTAAGCACAGGTTTATCTCTGCCTGAGCTCTTATAAACATACATCCAGATTTTATCCATCTGGTTGGACCCTTATAGCTATTATTGCAGGAACAAGTTGAATGTGACCAGGCAGAAGGAGTCAGTACTGGAGTTTCAGAGAGGTCAGAGTTGTGGTCATGCACATCACATCCCTCCTCACCCTTCCCATGCAGGGTGGGTTACTGGGGGCAGCAAAAGGGAGAGGCACAAACAGTCCAGCTGGGCTTAGAGCTGCTTTCTGCACTGGTCATGCCTGAATCTCCCCTGTGAGGACAGGCTGAGAAAGTTGGGACTGTTCAGCCTGGAGAAGAGAAGGTTCCAATGGAGACCCCATAGTAGCCTTTCAGTATCTGAAGGGGCTACAGGGAAGCTGGAAAGAGACTCTTTCTAAGGAGCTGCAGTGATAGTGCAAGGGGAAACAGGTTCAAATTAAAGGAGGAGAAATTTAGGCAAGATATTAGGAAAAAGATTTTTCCCTGTGAGGGTGGTGAGATACTGTCCCAGGTTGCCCAGGGAGGCTGTGGCTGCCCCAACCCTGGCAGTGTTCACAGCCAGGTTGGCTAAAGCCTTGAGCAACCTGCTCCGGTGGGAAATGTCCCTGCCCAGGGCAGGAGGTTGGGACTAGATGGTTTCTAAGGTCTATTCCAACCCCTAAAATTCTGTGATTCTATGAATCTGTGATGTCTGACTGCAAAACTGACTACATCTCAATACCAGCCTTAATTTCCAGTGCAGACACAGCTATTGTTTTACAAAGCTTCTTCCAGAAGCTTTGTAAAACCTCAGAGTTGGCAATATTAATTTAAATCAGCTGTGAGCCTTCTAATAAAGCTCTCTGTCTTCATTTACTCTGATAAATGGTAGTGCATTCATGTATCTACTCCTGTCTCTCTGTAGATAAATATGAAGTGTTACAGAGGATCCAGCCATAGGGTTGCTGGATATTAGCAACATCACATAGACAGAGAAGTGGCAAAAAATGTGAGACAAGGGTGGGATATTAGTCTAGAAGTAGATGGAATAAAGAATGACTACTCCTGCAAGTCTGAAAATTAATATTAAATATAAGCTGACATCAGTCCAGTGAGTAATCCACTTACAAAGCAAAGTTTAAAATATTGCAGGGGGGTTAGACTCCTTTGGCAGGTCTGTAGAGGACCTGCAAGAGATGGGGAAATCCTAAAATAACTGATGATCTCTGCACTGCAAAACACATGGCAGCACAATGGGAGCTAAAACTGACACCCTGATGTGCAGTCAGATAGTGCCCATTAAGCCAGCAGACAAAAAGTTTGTTGAAATTGGACAAGTTCTACAAAATCCTTGTTCTGAAAAGCCTCTGGTGATTGCAGGTATTTCCTTTTACAGATGGAATCAAAAGTGAATGGAAACAATTGCTGACTGCTTCTGTGCCTGGATTAAGGAAATTGGCAGAGCATCATGTGTCTGCAGAGGGAACAAATGAGTGCATCCCTTAGTATTCAATATGCAGAAGGAAGCAATCCACATTTAATTTTTATCTAAAGCTGAGATGAGCCTGAAGTGTGCTCTAGAAATTACCATTTCAATGGAGACTTACTGAAGATGCTGTAGAGTTTGGGAGCATCACAAAATCCATCCCACAGCCAAGCTCAGAGGTCAAGAGGAAAGTACAGCTTGAAGGACATTCAGAGAATGTGCTGCTTCTATCACAAGGGACAGTTGCACAATGCACATAGTCATTTGCTCAAGGACAAATCATGTAGACACTGCAAGGGATGGTGCACAAGCAGAAAACATGCAGGTTAGCAAATCACACCCAGTCACCAGTGTAGAAAGTCAATGCTGGTTAACTTCATATTCCTCAGCTTGCACACAGCAATGTGCAAGGAATGTAGAAACCCTAATGTCTACGTAATTGCCACTTTTGGTTCACAAGAAACAAAAGTATTATTTGGAATCCTTTAAAGTGACAAGAATAACATCTAAAATGATGTTATTCTTGTGATTCACTGTGCTGGCAATTAGCTGGTGGGATCATCGAAGATCTCTTAGCAAGGAGGTGTTACAGAGAATCTGTGTCTCTAAAAACACATGCCCAAGCAATCTTTGTTCTCCTGAACATTATTATAATATGAGTAATACAACAGCAGACAGTGTATACACAGCCTCTGTGATCTCAGGCAAGGTATTGTATAGCACGAGACAGCCACAATGTAGCTGGACTGACAAAACATCTTGTGCTTGCTTATATGAGAAGGAAATAATTTGTGAACTCCAGCCAAAAAGAAAAGTTAGCTAAACTCTTGGATAAGACAACTGGTGATAGCCATGGAAACACAGAGGATTGTATGCATCTAGGGTGGTTTCAAGGTCACAGTTAACCCAGTATCACGGGTAGACCAACAGCTACTACCCAGGAAAGAGGCTCAGGAGTCATCCCAAGCTGTTCCCTAAGTCTATCCACGAATGGAGGCTGAGGAACATGGCATGAACTATTCCAAGATTAAACAAATCAGGTCTTATTTTAAGTGAAAAGGACCATCTGTAACAACTATTTGGTTGTGAGTCATGGATCAGATGGAAGAGAGTCATGGATCAGATGGGAGAAAGCATTCCAGAGATGCTGGCACTTACACAACACAGTGGAGCTGGAGATGGGGAGCACCACAAGAGCTTCCAAAAGAACTCAAGAAGCTCAAGCTACACCAGCTGACTCAGCATTGCTCTCAGATGGGTTGCAGCACTGGCCACGTGTCCTTTCCTAACCAGCACAGTATCAGCTAATACAACTCATCTCTGTGGTGAGAAAGCATTCCAGAGATGCTGGCACTTACACAACACAGTGGAGCTGGAGATGGGGAGCACCACAAGAGCTTCCAAAAGAACTCAAGAAGCTCAAGCTACACCAGCTGACTCAGCATTGCTCTCAGATGGGTTGCAGCACTGGCCACGTGTCCTTTCCTAACCAGCACAGTATCAGCTAATACAACTCATCTCTGTGGTCACCTGTGCTGAATTCATCTTCAACATGTCACATTGCAACTGTGGTCCAGGCTCAGAGTGTCCAGGCCGTTCTCCATCCTTGAGGTTCAGCTGACACATCACCAATCCTTACACTCAGCAAGTCAGTCACCTGTCCAGGTGTGAAAGGTTGTCTGAGTGGAGATGAAAAGCAAAAGGAAACATCTCACAACTTTAACAGCATGTTGAATTTTCCCAGCCATTCTGCTGGGAAAAACAATTTCTAAAACTGACAAGGAAAAATGGGGAAAATAATAATCTGAAAATGGCTTTAAGATCCTTTTGCTGCACATTCCATGAATACATTGCTTCCTGGAACTGGTGAGTCACTGCTTTGCAAAGTAACCCCTGGGACAGAGCCAGTGCTGGACCACACATGGCACCAAGGCTGGGGAGAGAGTAGAGACACTGATCTCATCAGAACAGGTCCTTGAGTGCCTTGGTGCCTCTAACTCTCACTTGTGATGCTTCCCCATGTGAAGTGGGTCTAATAATAAATACAATCACAGAATGGTTTGGGTTGGAAGGGACCTTAAAGACCATCTAGTTCCACCCCTTGCCATGAGCAGGGACAACTTCCACTAGCCCAGGTTGCTCCAAGTTCCATCCACTGGGGGTTTGAACATTGCCAGGGATGGGATATCCACATCTTCTCGGGGCAACCTGTGCCCAACTCACACTTGATGGAAGATCAGGCTGGAACATCTCTTGCCTTTGCTTCTGGCTCTCCTAGCTTTGAAGAAGAGAACGACGTTCAGACTGAGAAACTCCACATTTAGTTTGGGGTGTCAGACAGTGTCGCTGCTGTCTGTCTGAGCAGTGATTGACTCCAGTTACAGATCATTTAACTGCTAGCTCCAAAGCAAGGAGAATCAGTAATGCAGATTGCTTGTCATGCCTCTGACTGTAAGTGACAAGGAAGGACACAGAGGTGCAATCACAGTCTCTACATGCTGTGATGTAGACCAAGCCCAGCCTGTTGCAAATGGTAGCACCTAAACCAAACAGAACAGCATAGCTAAGGTGTTTCCCATTGCAGAAAACAATACTGGTGGATGCAGGGGAAAGAAAAAAAGCCAAAAGCTAGTGTCCAAGTTAGTTTGATGAAAATCAGCCAAGCCTACACTGAAGCAGGTAATGTGTGTCATCAGATGGGCTATTCCCCAAAGCCAAGGTCATATGAATACCCCAGAACTATTCAAAAGCTATTAGGGAAGAACTGTGTCAAGTAACCAGGGACAAATATACTACTAGAAGAAGTGATTAATCAGTGTCAAGATAGTCACTATCTGTGGCAGCTACTCCATATGGACTATGTCAGGTCATTAGGAGCCCTACATTTTACTGAAGTCAATGTTTAATCTAAATGGCTGGAAGGATTTCACACAGATGGTGGAGGCATCCAGCCTCGCTTGCCAAGCATTCATGGACAGGCAGTGAGTGACAGTGGAGCTCCCTGGAACCCTGGAGAGAGGCAGGCTGGCACCAAACAGCCCAACAGTGCCCTGTCCTTCTGCCTAGGATGAACCATGCTCAACCCTGGCTGGGCAGAGTCAGGGATTCACTGTCACCATCGATATGAGGATGTCTGCAGTGCCTTGGCATGGAACGTACTGTGCTTAGAGGGAGTGTAATTGCCTTCCACAGCCCTGAGAAATGTGGGTTTGCCACCTCAGACTTTTCTACTGAAGCAACAATAGGCCTCATTTTCTTTCCCCCTCCATTACATCCTTATTATGGTGTCTCATAGCCTGATATACATATGTTTTGTATTACTGTGGCTTTGCCTTATCCTACTTACTCTACCTCCTTTCCCCCAGTTCTCTTGCTAATAATGAGTCTGCTGTAGGGCAAGGATTTATTCAGACTATCAAACATGAAAGGTGTGTAGGGCATGGAGGGCTACAGAGCTCAGGCTTCTTAGTGTGGACACCAGAAAGGTTGATTTGGGGATTCAGTGCCACCACTGAACCATGGTTAAATACTGAGCCCCTACAGCACTGCTCCAACACTGGGAAAGTTTGAAACAAGAGGCAGCTCTAATCAATCATGGTGACCTGGAGAGATTACAGAATTCTGTTTTGAGGGAAACCCATCCAGCTCTTAAACATAAGAGCAAAAAGCTGTGTAGCAGACCTGCTTGCTGCAAGTACTGAGAGCACTGCCACAGGCAGTGACCAGTGCTAAGACTCTCAAGCTTCATATTTATGATTTCACTACCATGACTTGACACTACATGACAGGAAAATGTCGCAATGGCTGTGGCAGAAAGTGCAGACACAGCTCCTGCAAGCTGTGGCAAAGTTCTTGTATACACATTATCTTGAGAGAAAATGCAAACCCTTTCCTGGGGTTAGTTCATAGCACACTTTATACCTCAGCTTTCAGACATTAGGATTTTTATGCCATTTTACTGTAGTACCAGAAGAAGAACATGGAATATTAATAGTGCACACAGTTGAGAGCTCACTTCCATTACTTACAAAGCAATAAATTCCAAAAGAGTTGTTGATCCAGCTCCAAATGCAGGTCTCCATGTATTTGGAACACTGTATTTTGGAACCTGCATAACCTGTGTGGCTATTATGTGTTATTTAGAGAGCAAAGAATTATTTGTGCACAAAGTAAAACTTGAAGCCAGTGTTTAGCAGATGAATTGTTTCAAACACCCTTTTTCTCCCCAACTCAAATCAGTTCTGTTTGCATGCTTGGGGGGATTTCCATCACCATTTCTTTGGCCATGAGTTGCATGCACCAGCCATGACAAAACCACTTCAGTTCCAAAGGAGGAGGAACCAAGCTAGCCACAAGGGAATAGCAGTAGGAGCAAAAGGAAGGGCATTAACCCTTTGCAGATCACATGATCATAGAAGCATAGAATCATAGAATTTAAAAGTTGGCATGGACCTTACAGATCATCGAGTCACAACCCTCCCTGCCCTGGGCAGGGACAGCTCCTCACTAGATCAGGTTGCTCAAGGCTCATCTAACCTGGTCTTGAACCCTGCCAGGGTTGGGGCAGACACTACTTCCCTGGGCAACCTGTGCCAGTGTCTCACCACCCTCACAGGAAAAATCTTTTTTCTCACATCCAACCTAGACTTTACTTCCTTCAGTTTGGACCCATTTCCCCTTGTCCTATCATTGCAGTTCCTAACACAGAGTCCCTCTCTGGCTCCTTGTAGGCCCTTCAGAGATTGAAAAGTTGCTGTGAGGTCTCCACACAACCTTCTCTTCTCCAGGCTGAACAGCCTCAACTTACAGAAAGTTTCCAGGAGGCAGGGCTGGCATACTAGAAGAAAAGTTACCCAGGAAAGGATGGCACAGCATGTGCCCTCACCACCTGACCACAGCAAAGGGAAAG
>NW_008668902.1:31085-37373 GCF_000695815.1 Acanthisitta chloris
GCAGAAGTTTTACCTCTCATGGAAATAGCAGCTGTACTAATGCTTCCACACTCCAAATGCTACTGCTAATATAAATCAAACCAACCTCACTTTTAGAGTTTGCTCTCTAATAGCTGTGCAGGAGGAGCCTTCTTCCCTGGCTAAGAGGCTGCAGCAAGGTAGTTGTACCAGCATAGTCATTAACTTGAAAGTTCATCACTGTAAGTTTTCTGCTGGTAGAAGAAGCATTTTGGAGAAGCAGCAACTGAGGTGAACCCATGCTAATAACAGGCCAGGAAGAAAGTAGCAACAAGGAAAGTAAAAAAAGGGAAATATGACATAGCTGCGTCATGGAAGGAAGAGGTAGAAGATCTGAATATGTGGCCTCAAAGGTGGAATGTGGGCATGAGCCACCATGCAGAAGTGGGGATATAAAGTGGCTTCTTAAATGTCCATCTTCAGCACACAAAGTAGACTTGCTTAGTACAAGCTGGAAGAGACATGGAGAGCCCAGGACAGCATGCTAAGGAAAACGATGTGAAAAAAAATCAAGAAGGGATTACACAGGGTCATAAAGCCAGGAGAGCTCAGAGGAAATGCTAAGGTAATTCTCAGCTGTCCTCACCCCAAATCCCCTTCTCACAAGGCAGTGTCAACTCCTTGAAACCAGAAGTGCATTTATACTCAAAGAGAGCAATAAAAGAAATGTTTTTTGCTTCCTGCAGACACAAATGTTTCCCAACAATTAGCAAATCATTGAAATGTCTGAGTGTTCCACCTGGCCCTTTTCCAAAGTGATGAGTATGACTCTCTCTCGCTCCAATCTGTTTAGGAAGGAGCCTGAAATTCCAGGGCAGGTATCACACCCTCACTCCTTGACTTTCTCAGTGGCTGAGGACAAGCTTAGCATCTCAGTTTGGTGCTGTCCACAAATAAATGATGAGCACAGGGTGGCTGTTTACAAAACAGGAGGAGATTACCCAAGGTAGAAAGATTGTGCAACATCCCACTCTCCACCACTGCAGTCAGTGGTGGAAACCAGGGGCCACCAAAAGAAAGGGCAAGTGCTCTGAATCTCAGGGCTTCATCTCCCACCACACAAGCAACAGGACAAACTGTGACCTGCTCAAAACAACCTGGAACAAGGGCAAAGCCCAGCTGGGATCATCAGTGCTGGCTGGAAGGGACGAAAACCAGTCAGGCCCTCCCTCAGAAGTTCTGGGCCTGAAAGGAAGAGCTGGCTCTGTCAGCAATCACCCCCCACTCAACCCCTTTCAGCAGTCAGTCCCTCTCAGCAGTGATATTGTGCTGAAAATGCTGCAGGGACAAGAGAGGTGAAGTTGTAGATTAGTCCTTACAGTGCCCTCCATCCTGCCCAAAATGCCCTGGATCCTGCCCAACCCAGCTCTGCTGCAGCCCCTTGTAGGACTCCACTGCACAGGATCCTGCTCACCAAACTAGGACTGATGAAAGGCACCCCAAAGGCACCAATGTCTGTGCTCAAGCTGCTCTCAGAGAGCATGTCTCAGCAGAAATTTCCACAGGTAACACCAGTGATAGCTATCAGCCCTCTCAGTTGCTTAACTCCAGCTTTGACCTGCAGGTTCCCCCATGCAGAACACCTTAGTTGGAAGGGGAGGTAATTCTACCTCTTTTTTTTCCACGAGTGACCCATATTGTAGTAATGGATTGGTGCAGTATTGTCCTGGTTTCCAGGGTAACCAAAGCTGCAATATTGACCTCTTGGCACATATGGAGGATTAAGTTCAAAGCAATGATTCCCTTGGTGGCATATCTCTGGGAAGGAAAAAGAGAGAGCATCTGTTTAGGATTTCAAACTCATGCTTTTACAACCCTGACACCAGCAACACCTTTGCAGCTGGGCCCAGGAGCTTCTGCCACACTCAGTATGTAAAAAGGATATATAAATAAAACAGGAGAGGTGCTGGGACTGGACTCCTAAAACTCAAACAAGGAGCATCATATGAAAAGTACTGCAGAAGATGAGGGCTGATGAACACAGAGGCTAAAACATAGAGTTCCATGGAAATCACAAAGCTTTGAAGGGAAGAAATCCGCAGACTTTTTAACAAATCCACATCCATGCCAGGGCCTATACAAGGTCTCTGCATCTCTCTCTTTTCCACGTGTCTCTTTGTGTGTATTCCCTGCTGGCAGCCCTCGTGTGATCCCTCACTTTTAATCCACACATTAAATTCCTGTCCCTAGCCCATGTGCTACATAACTACCTCCTGCTCACGTAAAGCTAACACGGCCAAATACAAACTCAGTCGCTGCCTTAAAAGCTGTGTGACTGAGCAGCACAGTCACAATGCTCCCAGCAGCCAAACATGCTCTCTGATCCCCCAAACCTAACCAAACACTTTGCATTCCTTGCTCGGATTACCCCACTTTGTCCTCTCCAAGCAGTTTAGCAGGGAAATGTCCTTTCTTTGCAGCATTGCTTCAGCAAGGAGACTTGAATCCTCAAGCCTGTCAAGAGTCAGGGTATGACCTTGGACAAGGTTATTTCTCCACACTAGGCCTTCAAGCTTCTGATGCATGTGTTGCAGATTATCAACATCCTCGTAGTGCCTGGCAGGCTCAAAGTTAATTAAAGATTGCACAGCACCACCACAAAGATCATCAGGACTAAAGACAAAGTATCATTAGATTCATTAATGGAATAATCCTTGTCAAGAGTCAGGGTATGACCTTGGACAAGGTTATTTCTCCACACTAGGCCTTCAAGCTTCTGATGCATGTGTTGCAGATTATCAACATCCTCGTAGTGCCTGGCAGGCTCAAAGTTAATTAAAGATTGCACAGCACCACCACAAAGATCATCAGGACTAAAGACAAAGTATCATTAGATTCATTAATGGAATAATCCTCCATCATGCAGCGAAGGGGAAAGCTGCTCTCCAGAAGCAGTGGGCATAACAGCCAGCCTCAGGCCAGAGAGCTGTGAGAACAGAGTGTTTTAAGGAATGCCAAACAAAATTCCTCCCATTTTACACTAACTAATTATCAGTAATGGTTTTCAGACAGGGAAAGCACAGGAACACGTGTGAAAGGGCTCATATGGCACAGCTGCTCATCACTAGAGAATCAGGTTATCTGAGGTCTGGAACTATGGGCAGAAATGTAACTCTGAAAAGGGATTTGAATGCAAAATAGTAAGTGGTGATGGGGCAGGCTGGAATGAGAGTAGTACTGCAGCACCGTGACAGGTGGGGAAAACTCTTCCATTCCTGGGTAGGAGCAGAGCTCCAAACCTGAAGCAGAATCACAGAATCATAGAATTTTAGGGGTTGGAATGGACCTTACAGATCGTCTAGTCCCAATCCCTTGCCCTCCCCTGGGCAGGGACACCTCCCAACAGAGCAGGATGCTCAAGGCTCATCCAACCTGGCTTTGAACACTGCCAGGGTTGGGACAGCCACAGCCTCCCTGGGCACCCTGGGACAGCGTCTCGTCCCCTCCCAGGGAAAAACTTCTTTCTAATATCTGGCCTAAATTTCTCCTCCTTCAACTTGAACTCATTACCCCTTTGCTATCACTGCAATTCCTAACCAAAAGTCCTTTTCCAGCTCCCCTGTAGCCCCTTCAGATACTAGAAGGTTGCTATAAGGTCTCCACAGAGTCTTCACTTCTCCAGGCTGAACAGCCCTAACTCCCTCAGCCTGTCCTCATAGGGGAGATGTTCCAACCCTCTTACCAACTTCATGGCCTCCTCTGAACTTGCTCCAACAGTTCTGTGTTCTTCTTATGTTGAGAGCACCAGAACTGCACATCATATTCCAGGAAGGGTCTCACAAGAACAGAGTGGCCATTCCTCTTGCTGTACATGCCTGGAGAATGCTTATTCATCCTTCCATTGTTTACCCACAAGAGGAGAGTGGGGCAGAATCCCAGTTGCTTCATTCATTTCATGACAAAGCTCATGACAGCCATGACAAAACCTCACTGCACTGGTCAGCCTGACAGCACATCTTTTCCTCTGATTGCCCTTCAAAGGACATTTTACATGTGTGTCTGCACCACACCATTCTGCTGACCTGTTCACTTGTAATGGTGTTGAGCTGCCATTGTGCAACACTTAACTGAATTTAATCCTATTTCCCTTCCTGTGCATCTGCACATAACCCTATTTCCTTTCCTGTATATCTGCCCACAAAGCCCAGGCTGCCACAGACTGCTAAATCTCCACCCATCATCAGCCACCCAGACACTGATTCATCTCTCATCAGAATTCCCCAAGATGTGGCTAACAAACCTTCCAAGAAAGTGTTTTGTCCACACAAAGTTAGCACTAAGATGCTTCTTGGGAAAGAAACAAAGTTCATCTCCTCCTAGCCCTTCCTAAAGTCTTTCAGATTGTCACCTGAGAAACAGTGATATTTCAAGAGGTCTCTTAAAGAGGTCTAGAAATGTCAGGTTTTGAGCTTGGGAGTGTTGTCCAGTCTCCCAGCTCCTGATCATTTCAGTGCCATGAACACCCAGCCCCACTCTCCCTCCCCCGTCTCATAAAGGGCTCCTTTACACAGAGGAATTGAGGTGGAAACAAATGGACAGCTACTGCCAAAGTTATGTCAAGCTCCTCAGGACCTTGAACAGCTTGAGTTTTAGAAAATCATTGGCCTCAGGTAAGCCTCATTTGTTGCTCCAGACAGAGACAGGCAGTGAACAGCCTGTGGGATGGCCACAAGGCACTCTGGAAGTGACCATCGACACCAAGGAATCTCTGCTGCAGTCCAGCTAAGGCATCTCCATGCTCATCGATGCTCTTTCATCCTGCTGCTTGTCTGTCTGCCCTGCCCTGCCCTCCAGGCAATGACAGGGAGGAACCATGCACAGAGGAGGTCAAGCCCTTCTCTCACTGTTTTGCTGGGTGCTCTGGCCAGTTGAGGCAGTAGATCAGCACTCAAACTCCCTGCCAGCATAGGCAGGTCCCAGCCATACCCTGAGCCCAGAATCAGGCTTTGAACCAGAAATGGTGATCAGGATCAGTGCAGCTCATCCCACTGCCTGCACACAGCTAGCATAGCCAGAGAACACTGGCACCTAACCCCTTTTCCAGGGACATTTCCTTCTCACAGCCCCACGGTTTGTCCCTCCAACAAGGGAAAAGAGTCTGCAACTGCTGCTTTGGCTGCCAAGCACTAAAGTGGTGTGATCAGTCCTCCTAAGCCATTGAAGTCTGTAGTGTTTAGGTGTCTGGGTTTGACTGACAGCCTTAATTATACAGGGACAGCGTCACAGCTCAAAGAGACAATTGCTGGCTCAGGCTGGTGAAAAGCAGGAACAATATGCTTCTCTCTTTAGATGGATGGTGCAGAAAGTGAGAGCTCAGCTTACCCATCTGATGGTGATCATCTAATTATCCTCAATGAGCTCGCTACAAATCCCAGTTTAGCACTGCGATGCACTCATTCCACTCTCTCCCCTCTATACCCAGACCTGGAGAGAGACCTTTGCAAGGCTGATAATCCAATCCAGCAAGTGCCACCCAGCTGAAGCATCGCTGCTCTCTGAAACTCGAGGGTGGCAGCTACTGCTCTTCCTTGGCCATGCCAAGGAGCTCCAGGGATGCCCCAGCTGTGGGCAGCACCCGAAGTGCAGCAAGGTTGGCTTTAAATGGGAAGCCTTGGAAGCCTGGTGTGCTTTGGGAAGTCAAGGTGTTTTTCTGTGTGGATGGATGTACTTTAGGGGAAGGATGTTGGGAGTGTTTCCCAGAAATAGCTTAAGATAGGGATGTAGAGAGAGCTAGCTCATCTCTGCTGGCTGGAGACTTACCCCAGACCTGGGAGTGGATTGAGTGGGTGTCCTTCACAGGATGCTTCCTTGCTTAAAAACACAAGGGAAGAGTCCTCTTCCCATCTTCCCTGCAGGCAAGCCTTGCAGCCCCACACTTCTTAATAAACAGAGCCTCCCTTTCTCCTGCTCTGGCAGACTTTGCAGTCAAACCAGATGCAATGTTTTTCAGCCTCTAACTAGACATAGGGAGAAAAATTTCAAGTCTGAGCAGTAATTTTGTTCTTACAACCTCCCATCCCTCTCATCTGTCCCTGGAGTTAGTATCAGCCTGGCATATTTAGGAGTTTCTGACTGTTTGCTGCTGCTGTGCTTTCCCTAGGGGCAAGCTAAAGCCCAGGGAGGGAGAGCAGGTATGAGGAGTCCCATAATCAAATACAGCAACCACAGGGGATTAATTTAATGTTTTAAGTGAAGGAAAGAGACAGAGCCAAGGCAGGTAGAAGATCTTATTTCCTTCTTATTCTCAAGACACAATTATCCCAAGCCAAG
>NW_008668903.1:0-17032 GCF_000695815.1 Acanthisitta chloris
AGTGCTATGAGGAGAGGCTTAGGGATTTCGGATTGTTTAGCCTGGTGAAGAGGAGGCTCAGGGGAGACCTTATGACCCACTACAAGTCCCTGACTGGTAGTTGGTCAGGTGAGGGTTGGTCGCTTCTCCCAGGCAACTAGCAATAGGACAAGAGGGAATAGACTCAAGCTCTGCCAGGGGAGGTTTAGGTTGGATATTAGGAAGAGATTTTTTATAGAGGGAGTAGTCAGGCATTGGAATGGGCTGCCCCAGGAGGTGGTGGATTCACCATCCCTGGAGGCTTTCAAGATGAGACTGAACCTAGTACTTAGTGGCATGGTCTAGTAACAACGATAGGGTTGGACTCGATGATCTTTCAGGTCTCTTCCAACCCAGTTGATGCTATGATTCTATGATTTACTGAAGCTCCTGGATGCTTAACTCACAGGAAAATCCACTTCATGAAGAATCCTTCTGTCTTTGAAAAACAAACATTGAAAAGGTTGCAGTTGAAGGTAATGTTAGTAGAAGAAATTGACATATCCAATCTGCATCGCCTGCACGTTCCATTTAACTTGATTATTCAAGTGTCTCAATTTAAAAAAAAATAAGAATTTAAGTTTACATTTCATTTTGTGATTTCCTGAGTTTAGTTCCTTTAATTTTTTATTAAAGTAATTTTATTCAAACTTAGTTCACTTACATCAGGCATGTGTCACTATTTTTATACATGTAAGAAATAAGCATAAATACATTTATATTTGTATAGTAAGTGTTTCAAGGATGGGTGAACACTTCTGGAACTAATTCTTTCTAGTTTAGCAAAACTTTTCTAGGCAGATTTTGAAAATATTTTATTCTTGTTGGCTAAATCAATTTCCCAATGGTAATCTGATTTTAAAAAATTAGAGAATTATAGAGCTATTGCTATTGTCCAAAGGACATTTTTCACTATGTACAAGATGTCAATATATAAAAGAGGTCTTTTATGATCCATGTGAAATGTATTTAAGTATTATAAATAGAGTCATAGAACTTTAAATATGTAGGTTTAAGATTTGATTTTTAAAACCACCTTTAGAAGAATTTTGCTAACTGAAAAATGTATTCAGCAATAAACTAAAATAAATGCCTGAAAAAAATCTCTAAATCACTTACACGAATACTTACACACACACACACTACTGGCTCATGGACAGCTTATTGTCCGCAAGACTAGGGTCTGTTGGTATGCCAAACTTGTAAAAATATAGCAAGACTATTCTTTCAGTTAAGTATATATTCTGATAAAATAATTAATAACTATTTTCTGCTTTTCCCATTCAAGGAAACAGCCTTGGTATTCCTGCTTACATTTTCTCTACTTCTTGTCACAATACTTTGCAGTAACAGCAGTATCTCAAAACAAAACCAGGGCCTAACTTTAATACTGCAGTTTAACCAAGGAAGTAGAGGAATAAAATTTGGATATGATGGTACTCAGACATTTAAGGGGAAACACTTAATATTCTTAATTATGTGTTTATGATATGTTAAAATACTGGACCTAGATCCATTGTCATTTCTAATGGGACTCCAAAGTGCTGAAACACACTGGGAAGATTCATCAATTGTTACTGAATATTTCCAGTGAAACAAAATTGGCACCGGGGAAGGACTCCTCTCCCTGGGCTGTGACAGGAGCTGCTGATGAGGAAGAGATAGAGTTGTGAAGGAGAGAGGTGGGGGAAAATATTTTTAGGGTCTGTTTTATTTCTCATTTCCCTGCTCTGATGTTGCTAGCAATAAAGTCACTTAATTTCCCCAAGCTGAATCTGTTTTGCACATGATGGTATTCAGTGAGTGATCTCTCCTTGTCCTTATCTCAACCCAGGAACCTCTCATTATATTTTCTCTCCCCTCTGCAGCTGAGGGGGGTAGTAGAGCAGTTTTGGTGGGTGCCTGGCAGCCAGCCTTGGTCAACCTACTACAGTGTTCCAGAAAACTGTAGACTTTTATATGTTATAAATCATCTCTGACTCTGAGCAAAATTATATGTATTATTTCAGGATAAAATTCCATCTTATTTGCCTTGTGACAAGCTCAGGCTTCTGTTAGTGTGGGTATTGATCATTAACTATTTGCTTACTATCAGAACTGTTAATAAGTGTGCTGATTGTACTTGTATGACATGCTACTGTTCTTGCCTATGTCTAAAAAAGGTAACAATTCAGCTCCTACTGGACAGCAGCCCTCATCAGAAAACCTGTATCTATAATTCAGTTTATTTGGCTAATGTTTTCTGCAGTTGATACTGCAAGCTCATTTTTTTCTCTATAAACCTGCTCTACTTGTGTGTTATTTCAACATCATAACTAGTTTAGTATTTTGCATACTAAAATTCTGGGATGCTTTTTCAAATAAAATCATAACTTAGAACCTGCTTATAATTTTTTTACAACTTACAGTTAAAAATTTGGGACTTTCCTAAATAAAAATTCAGAAAATGTACCTGAGAAACTATTAGACTAAGATTTAGCTTTCTTTCCTGTTTATAGAAAGTGGTATCAACTTGTAAATTTAAATTGCCAGGGATGAACAAAAAGGCCATATTCAATACACATTAAGTATTCCCACGCAACCAACATGGTTCTCAGTATCAAGTAGATGCTGGAATTGCAGGGATTTGGAGGTATAAAGTCAGTATTCAAATCATTACTGAAGAGTAATCAACTCATTTACAGAAAATATAACTTTGAACATAAATCAAACCACTGTAACACATGCTTACATAATTCCTGCTCCAAGAAAGTCACTGCAGAATTTGATCTACTCTATCTTCTGTTACAAGCTATTGGAGAGAGAATATAAGTACTGCATTCTACCTAACATTAATCTTATTTTACTGTTAAAATCTCTCTATAAATCCCTTTTAAAGAGTAAAAAAAATCAGGATTCTCATAGATTCCTGGATTATTGTGGGTTTTTTAGATAAGAAATGATGAATTGATTTCTCATCTCTAGAGCATTAATATAGGATATGGGGATTTTAAGTTACAAGCAATAAAGGGAATAATCACTTCACTTGAGAAATTGCTTAAATTCCTTTAAGCCTGTGAAGCTAAGTAGATTAAACCTTTTAGAAACTTGGAGGCCACTTCCTTAAAAATCTTGGGTTTCTTTTTTTTTCTTTTCTTGGTTTATTTTGGTTTGTTTTGGCAAGTTTTTGTGTGTTTTGGGTTATGTTTAGTTAAACAGACTTGTATATTCTTGCCCTTAATGGATTTTACAAGTAAGAGCAGTTTCAAAGGAACAAGCAAAGGGGTAAGTTTGTATCTTCTAAAACCATTTATTAAGATTTTCAGAACTGGTAAGGATTGTTAGGTGCTTCAATAGATCAAAGTGATTGGATTCCTCAGAACTAGATATCAACATTTGTTATATCACAGAACAATGAAAAATATTTGTGGCAGATTTTTCTGTAGGCTTGATTTTCTAAAGAGCGAGTTTTCAGTAATTCACACAGAAATACAGCATTTTCCGTCAACATACGCTACTCCATAGTTTTCATCACATGTACCTCTCCTCTCTGGCTAAAAACACCCCTCTCTCCCACACCTTTCTGCTCCTCCTCCTCCTTCATATCCTTTTCACAAGATGGCAGTAACATCTGCCTTTGCACACACCATTTATCTCCAGGTTTATATTCACACTGCTGATGAGGCCTGACCACTCTTCTGCTTCTCTGAAATTCGTTCTTAGTTTCAGTTCTTTACACTATACTTTGGAGAACAGCTATTGTTGGCTAAGACAACCTCAGTCAACTGCGACCATATATTGCCTTTCTTCAGCCACTGGTTTTTAAGGATCCTTAAATCGCTCCCTATGACAGAGAAGACTGCACTGCTGACAGAGGAATTGAGAAAACTAGCTCATTTAGACTTTTCACCATGTCACTTTACTTCAGACAAAGTAAAAATAGAACCCCCTTTGATAATATGAAGTAAGAACTATAATGAAACAATAGTTGAAATTATTCCCTCAGTAAATATGTGAGAAAATCAAACAGATTATTTTGGTGATTTTCCATTATATTGTAAGGTGACAGTGGTTTAATTTCACTTGCATTTAAAAAAATTAGGATTGAACAAGCCAAATTTCTTATTTCAAAACATGCTACAGAATTGCTAATGCTTTCAAAAGTACACTGCATATAATAATTCCTGATTTTACTGGCAACAATACAGGCATCTAAGCCACTATACATATCGCACATCACTAAATGGACATGTTGCCATAGTACAATTGAACAGGTTCATCACAATTCTTTATTTTACTTCTCACTACAGTCTGGTGAAGCCACTTTATTATTCCAAAGCTTGATCAAGATATTTTTCCTGTACTTCATACTTTTATACATATAAAAATACTACTTTGAATGATACAATTTAATTAACCTATAAAATCTCTGCATTTGTTTTAAAGCAAATATGATCAGATAGATTTCCTTTTATAAAAGCTGCTTTTAAATGATCATAAACAGCAGCTATAACTAAACATCAGTAATATAGACTGTTCACACATTACAAGAGATAACTGAAAAGGCTACCTTAAAATTGTCATTTCCTAGACTGTGCCTACTAGCAAAAATATCACACTATAGTGCATCAGTGAAGACTTAGCAGCTTGTATTAGTGCTATGACATTGAATAATATTCTACTACTGTTATTTAATTTCTAGACAAGAAGAATCTGTAAATAATATTGTAAAAAAATTCATTGTCTTTTAAACATTTTACTTCCAGTTCTCACATCTATTTACCTGGATTTCTTGTCTAATTATGATAAAGGTAGTGAGGGCATAAAACCACAACATTGATTCAAAAAGTATTTGAAAAATAAGTTGCGAATAAAAAAATGCTGTGACAACAGTATGGTAAGTGTGATGTAACAATGTCAGAAATATATATTGCAATGGGTGTTGATTATGAAAAAGGTGTTTTACATAGAATCATAGAAGAGTTTGGGCTGGAAGTGACCTTTAAAGGCCATGTAGTCCAACACCCTTCCATGTGCAGGGATATCTTCAAACAGATCAGGTTGCTCAGAGCCCCAGCCAACCTGACCTTGAATATTTCCAGGGCTGAGATATCCACCTCTTGTCTGGGCAACCTGTGCTAGTGGTTTGCCACCCTTATTGTAAAAATGTCTTCCTTACAGATAATCTAAATCAACCCTGTTTTAGTTTAAAATCATGACTCCTTGTCCTATAGTAACAGGCCCTGATAAGAAGTTTGCTCTTTCTTAGAAGTTCCCTTTAAGTATTGAAAGACCACAATACCGTCTCCCCAGTGTTTTTACTTCTCCCAGCAGAACAATCCCAACTGTCTCAGCTTTTCCCCACAGGGTAGAAGTTCCATCCCTCTAATTAGTTTTGCAGTCCTAAGCTGGACCTACTCCAACAGGTTTATGTTTTTCCTTTACTGAGAAGACCAAAACTGGATACAGTAGTCCAGGTGAGGTCTCACCCAACAGGAGTAGAAGGGGAGAATGACCGTCCTCAACATACTGTCCATGTTTCTTTTCATGCAACCCAGGATGCAAGTTTGCACTACTGGTTCATGTCTAGATTTTCATGGACCTGCACACCCAACACCTCCTTGATAGAGATGCTTCCAATCCCTACATCCTCTAGCCTGTATTAATAGCAGGTGTTTCTCCTATCCAGAGACAGGATCTTGCACTTGGCGCTGTTGAATCTCATGATTTTCCCATGACCCACTTCGCAAGCTTGTCCAAGTACCAAGAACAGCATCTCGTCCTTCAAGTGTGTCAACTGCACCACAGTTTGGTGTAGTCTGTGTACTTGCTGAGTGTGCACTCGATCCTTGTGTCTATATCACAAGTGAAGATATGAAACAGTACTGGCCCCAATGAAGGGCACGAAATGACCTGTGAGAAAAGACAGTGAGAAAAGACAGTGATTGCAGACAGGAACGCCTTTTTTGCTACTTACAGCAAATAAATAATATTATCCAAGTATATTATATATACATAAAATAATGAGAGCATAAATCAATCATTAGTTATCTAAATAATTTTTAAGAGCACAGAAATTAGTACAGAAACCCCAAATAAATTGATTTTCCAATTTCCATTATTTCTTAGTTAACACTTTCACAGTTTTGCCACCATGCAATGGAGAACAGCATTATCTGATTCTAACTTCCCAGGGCTAGGCTACCCAGAGAAGTTGTGAATGTCCTGTCTTTGAAAGTGTTCAGGACTGGCTAGATGAGACTTTGAGCAAACTGGTCTAGTGCAAGGTGTCCCTGCTCATGGCAGTGTTCTTGATGATCTTTAAGGTCCCTTCCAATCATAGCATCATTACAATGCTATGATTCTACCTTAACTAAAATTGCTA
This sequence comes from Acanthisitta chloris, assembly GCF_000695815.1. Lineage (NCBI taxonomy): Eukaryota > Metazoa > Chordata > Aves > Passeriformes > Acanthisittidae > Acanthisitta > Acanthisitta chloris. The sequence continues at coordinate 6,383 of NW_008668903.1, forward strand.
ATACAAGTAAAACTTAAAATATCTTGAATCTTGTGTACGTATTACTTCAGAAATCCTTTGAAGCAAACTTAATAGACATCAACTGTAATTGTTATTATGTAAGAAAATTATTTTTTTTCATCCACAACACTTGGCTAATGCATCTGAAGAAAAAGAAAGGCAAAACAACATCTGGAACTGTTTTTCTCTCAAGTTACCTTCAATTGCAATAGACTAACATACTTGAAAGGAAATGAACTTTGAAATACTTCTAGTTTTTGTGTGAAAATTATTATTTGTACTTCAGAACATAGGACTTGTACATAGTATCAGAAAAGAGATTCCAAAACAGTGCATTTGAGAAAACAACAATTAATGCAGACTGTCAATACAATGTAGTTGAAATCATTTCAGTTCAAAAAAGAAAGTGCTGTTTTGTTAAAATACAATTTAAGATGAGCATGTATTTGAAATAGTCATTCATTCACTTTTCTTTCGCATTAAGTTTAACCTTAGAAAGTGTTGTCGGGTAATATTAGGGTTTTGTCAATTGATGTGAAGTTCATCTCTTGGATACCAAAAACAAATATCAAAGAAAATTCATGCAGTTTTGTTTTTTAAATGCTCAGAAGTTAATGTCAAATGGATTTAGAATGTTAATACAATCAACCATGACAAAAATGGTTGTTCCTAGTGACAAATGGCAGCTTTCTAAAAAATATGTAATTTTCATTTGCACTGATAAGTAGCTCTTTGTCCTAAACATGAATTGCAGAATGCAGGATGGAAATTCACAACTCTTCAGATCTTGTATTTGATCTTCACACTGATCTCATCAAAGAATAGGTCCCACTATATTATTTGCAAATCTTCTAGCACATGGAAATGTTCAAAAACTCAGCTAAATATATGGAAACACGCTCATGAACTCTGCAGACCATCAGAAGAGCCCTATGAATCATGTTCATGAACATTTCAATACAGAAAATTTCTGATGATTTTCAAACGTAACTGATACATCCTTGTTTTAAATCAGACAGAGGGAATAAAAGGCAGTGAGATCTTAAGAACACCTTTCTGATTTATTCCATGAGGAAAGTCAGCCTCTTTCGATGCTCTCCATTTAATAACCAACAATTAAAGGTGCCAAAACCATTTTGTCAGTTGATTGCTAGTGACTTAATCACTAGCAGCAGTAATTGCTAGTGATAATTCATTAATTTCTGAGTTCATTATTAGTGAATTGTGATCCTTAATCATAGATTGGCTATGTTCTACAAATATACTGTAAGAATTCTTGCCTTTACATTGTTGAAGTATGACAGGAGTGGTTTTGTGCCAGGACCAACGTAGTCTATGTCTGATTATTTTGGAGAAATTATCTGTGACTGTGACAGAGATATAAAAAGAGGTTAATACTCTGCAAAGAGCAAGTCTCCACATTTTCTAAGGTGTAGATTCTGGACACTGAGATGACAGTTTTCAGAGAAGACAAAAAAGCAGGGAGAGATGGAAATAGATTTCCAGCATGAGGTGGATGTTGCTATGGCTTCAGGCGCTCCCAGCATGCAAAATGTACAAAGTTACCATATGTTCTATTCATCTATTGAGGATTAGGATATGATTAGCTTTAATATCTCTTCAACTACTGCTCTCCTCACATTTTGAGATTACAATTTCCCATTACAAGTATAAGTAACTTTGCTGTAGAGGATATTACACCAAGTGTAGTCATGCAATATATGCATACTCCAGTGGAAGCCTTCTGACTCATGAGAAAATGGAGGTGGAGGGATACTTAGGCTTTCTTATTTTCTTATTTTATTTCTTTCTTGTAAGCTTCTCCTGGAAATTTTTACCTCAAGTGGCTGATCTGGTGAGAGTCAAGTAAGTCACACTGTTGGGAATGGGCTTATGAATTACTGTTTTCTTTAACCAATAAAAAAGTCAGTTTTACTGTGGAGGCTTAGTAGGGCTCTGAAATATAATTAGTGTGTAAATAAGTGCAAGTATGATACTAGGTCCTCTTGTTCTTGATTACAGCTCCTAGTAACATCTCCAGGACAACCTATTTTTAAAATTCTGAAGACTGGATCAAGTAGAAAAGCAGATTCTAGCACTCCAGGTAAGCAACATGTTCTGAAAATAAAATCCAGTAGAACATCAATTCTGTTTTCTCCTGTATTTGATAGGGCTGCAGACTGAGGATGACATGCTGCCCTTTAACCTTATGAATTAAGAAACAACACTATAAAATGCTGTCACATGTCATTTAGATGTATATTTTTCCTCACAGTTTTTAGAGAAGTGTGAACCTGGATAATTTCAGTCCTTTAAACTCTAGGAAAATATGATGACTTTGCAATCAAGCTTCATCATGAAACAAACTGGGACTCTACTGCTTACAGCAAGAGAGGCTATTGCATGTCAATAATGATGCCAGTCAACAGATTTAAGGGATAAGAAATAACTACAAGTACTGTGCAAATTGAGGGAGACTCAAAGCAACAAAACTGGAGTACTGGGTGCAGGTCTGGTGCCTCCAACATAAAAATGATGTGAAACTGTTGGAGTAACTACAGAGGAGGGCCACAAAGTTCATAGGAGGACTGACACACCTTCCCTACAAAGACAGGCTGAAGAAGTTAGGGTTGCTCAGCCTGGAGAAGAGAAGGTTGCATGGACACCTCATACCAACTTTCCAGTATCTGAAGAGGGCCTAGAGAGAACCTGGAGAGAGACTTTTCATCAGAAACAGTACTGATAGGACAAGGAGTAAAAATTGAAAGAGGGGAAATTCAGATTAGATATTAGGAAGAAATTTTTTACTGTGAGGGTGGTGAGACACGGGCACAGGTTGCTCAGGGAGGTTGTGGATGCCCCAGTCCAGGCAGTATTCAAGGCCAGGATGGATAAGGCCTTGTGCAATCTGGTCTAGTGGGAGGTGTCACTGTCTATGGCAGTGAGGGTTGGGACTAGATGATCTCTAAGGTCCCTTCCAACCCTCAACATTCTATGGTTCTATATCAAAGAAGAGTCCCTTATACTCTTCTCCCAGGTAACAAGCAACAGGACAAGAGGAAATGGTCTCAAGTTGCACCAGGAGAGGTATAGACTGGTTATTTGAAAAAGTTACTCATTGAAAGGGTGGTCAGGCACTGCAACAGGCTGCCCAGGGAAGTAATACAATCACCATCTCTGGACTTGTTAAAAAATGTGTAGATGTGCAGTTGAGGACACAGTCTAGCAGTGAACATGGCAGTGCTGGATTAACAGTTGGACTTGATTATCACAAAGGTCTTTTTCAACATCAATGAATCTATATCTTAAAAAAAGATTTCTACATCACACATTCCAGTAAAGACCAGTTCTCATGCCAGTTTATGAGATCAATGACAGCATGTATGTGGGCACTGTATCCATAAACTGAAGAGAGGAAGACATGCTCAGACTCTAACCCTAACCCTAAGCCTAACCTTATCCCTAGTGGCTACCGCTAACCGTAACACTAACCCTCATCCTATCCTAACTCTAACCCTAACAAAATAACATAACCAATGCCTCTATGCATTAGGAAGTATAAGCCTCACATGCATAAGCTGAGTGCTGATTGCATCTCCCAGAAATCAAAATAAGCTGCGTGAAACTAAACTAACCCTAACACTACCTGTACCCTAATGGCTACCTGTAACACAAACCCTAACCATAAGGATAACCATAACCCTAACAATAACAAAATGACAAAAAAAATACCACTATACATTAGGAAGCATGCTTTCGTAGACAAGTCTCACATGCATGAGTGAATGCTGATTACCACTCCCAGTAATCACAATGAGACACCATGTGAAACTACTGTCAATATCATGGAATCACAGAATGACTGATATTGGAAGCAACCTCTGAAGGTCATCTGGTCTAATAACACAGTTTGATCAGGGCCACCTAGAGCCAGTTGCCAAGGCCCATGTTAAGATGACTTTTGAATAGTCAGGAGAGAGTCCACAGTAAGAGATTATAAGGCAAGAGACTCTACAATACCTCTGGACAACCCATGCCAGTGCTGAGTCACCATCACTATGAAAGTGACTTCTGATGTTTAGTGTGTGCCCATTGTCTCTTATCATCTCAGTGCGCACCACTGAAAGCAGGCAGGCTTTAAACCCTCCCTTCAGGCATTTATATACATTAACAAGATTTCTCCAGGCTAAACAGTTGCAGCTCTCTCTGCCTTCCTTCAGAGTAGAGGTGCTCCAGTTCATCACTTATGTGGTTGTTCATTGTCCAGTCTCCAGTAGCTCCATACGTCTTTTGTTCTGGGCAGCACAGAACTCATTGCATTGCTCAAGATATGAGCTTTATTCAGATAGTGCTGAATAAAGGGGATCCCCTCCCTTGACCTGCTGCCAATACTTTCCCTAATGCATCTCAGGATATCATGAGCCTTCTTTTTGTCAAAGTCATATCGCTGATTCATATTCAACTTGGTGCCCATCAGGACCCCGAGGACCTTTCCTGCCAAGCTGCTTTCCAGATCAGTGGCAAGGGTCCTTTGAGGTGCAGGACCACATCCTGAGGTGCAGGACTTTGCACTTTCCCTTGTTGAACATCATGGGGTTCCTGACAGCACATATCTCCAGCCTTTTGAAGTCCCTCTGGATGTCAGCATGACCCGATCAGCCACTCCTCCAGTTTAGTATCCTTGGCAAACTTAATGAGGGTACACTTTGACCCATCATGTAAATTATTGATGAAGGTGTTAAACAATAGTAGACCTAGTATTGACCTCTGAGATATACCACTAGTTACTGACCTCCAACCAGACTTTGTTCCACTTGATTACAGCTTTCCAGGCGTGGCATACAGTAAGTTTTCGACTCATCTTGCTGATTATTCAGATCATACACCAACAGCTAGTCTACGAATATCTTAGTCCTCAGGTACTTCCCCCAGCACCATGGTTGCCATGATTGACTAAAGACTATCAGGTGTAGCTTCTCAATTCCAGACAACTCTCTCAGCACTCATGGGCACATCCCATCATTGCCAATGGATTTATGTATGACCATTTTCCATTATTATTCCCTTGTCTGAACCTGATCCACCAAGGCTGCATCCTCCTTGCTCAAGGCTTTCCCCTGGTCACTGGGACAGTCTTGCTGGTAAAGGTTGACACAATGTCCACTATAATACCACCTTTATATGTTCTCTCTTTAATCCCTACCCATAAACTCTCAGTTGGTTCCTTATCTGTCCCCCGGTGGAGCTCTAAATACTTCAGCTGCTCTCTTACATAAAGTGCATCTCCCCTATCTTCCCATTCTCTCCTTCCTAAAGAGTCTCATCACTCCATTGAACACTTCATTCATTATATTTGATCCATTTCAAGACTGACTTTGAAAGAGATGTCACAGACAGCCCAGAACAGTATTTCCAGGCATTGCTAGTTTGTCTTGAATGTTAACAACGGATAGAACACCACTAAAACCAGAGCAGAGTTCCGTGCACACTACTGGAATGATGCATGAATAGCTGCACTATAGAAAGATGTCTGTACAGGAAGATTTTAAAAAAATCAATCTTCAGTTGCCTGGAAAAAAAACCAAAAACCAAATAACCCACCACCCAATAAACCAACCAACCCAAAATAAGCAACAAGAAAACCCACAGGATATAAAATAACAAAAGGACTAGAAATTCAGTGTGATCAAACTGCAAATAGCCGATGCTAATCTTAAAGATAAAAAAAGAAGAAAAGCCTGGTTATTTGCACAAAGCAGGATGAGTACTTATGAAGACAAATTTACCTAGGACATGTGAAATTGTGAGACTATGAAAACAGCTATTGACTTCAGTGCTATACCACTGGTACCGGCATTCATCTTGGCAGAATTACAGATGAGAACATCTGGAAAATGGCCAGCCATGCTAGTGCTGTACTCTAGTCTAGGTGTGATAGCTGTTTTAGGCCTGTTTGTACCCTGTATGGCTAACAAGTCATTACTTTTCTTGTGTTTACATAAGAGAAGAGTATGCAGTGGAAACTAGTGCAAAAGAAAACATATAAAGACTTAAGTGTATTCTTTCCTTCACTTTCACTTCAGCCATTTTCATTCATGCCCAACAATTATCTTGGACAATAAGTTATATAGTCTCGGAACTGTCCTGTTCAAATAGGAGAATAACAAAGGGAAATCTACTTGTGTGGAAAAATGTTATAAGAGAAGATGTTTGTATGCCAATGGTTTCAAGACTCCATTAACAACAGAGACTGGCTGACAGATTTTCATGTCAATGTCCCTCATTGTATCAATATCTAATCATAATATTTTTATGACAGGATACTCTTAACACTTTCATGTACGTAGATGATTCACCAAGACACCTGCTGCTCAGGAGAGGTGACCAAGAGCTAAGGAATTGGTGCTGTGTACATAACACATCATCATTTCACTAACTGTAGTGGGTAAAATATCAGTTAACATTTCTTCATCTCAGAAAAGTTCCTAGACATACCTGCAGCTTGCCACATTCTGACAGAAAAGACTACCTTTCAGGATTACCTAATTATAGGTGTAAATAAGAGCAGAAAGACACTAGACTGGCAATGAAGGGCTATGTCTTGCTAAGTCTTATGGTTATATGGGTTTCATCTCTTCAAGGCCTGTAATGTGGATATGAACATACCACACAAGACTTGCATTTGCTATATTGTCTGGTAATCATATTTTCATCAGACTCCAAGAGTATGGCACAGTAACTGCTTTTCATGCTGTTTGTACCTGCTGGTCCTAAATCAAATGACTTGAAATTATGAGCCAGGAATGGCTATCTGGTGAAACCTTACCATGGACCAGATTTCTAAGCTGTTCCATTTTACTAAAGCTAAAAGCCAGCTTCTCAGAAGAAGAAAATGGATAAGGTAAGGGTATGTGGAAAGAATGTGTCTACTTTTTGATATATCTGGCTGGTCAAGGGCTTTTTCAATGCAAAGAGAATTACTGAGAAAAAGAGGTCATCAGCAAGAACATACAGACAGAAGACAGATGAACAAGTGATAAGGGAGGTAGTGATGAGAACAAACCTGGACAGCCACACTAATAGGTAGGGATTTGTGAAGTGTGAGAATTTTCATTTTTTAATATGATCATCTGACTTAGCACTTATTCAACTTTGGATCATAAGAGAAGAGAGGTAAACAATATACTGAGACATAAAACTGGACCAATTAACATTAGCAAAGACAGTAACCAGAAACAAACTTGGTCAGTCGCAATAACTGATGGGCTATGAAGAAATTGGGGGCAAACTGGAACTTTGCTACTGATAAAGATTAAACCTGAGATCCAGGATGTTGGAGGGGGGTCAGAGGGACCAAGCCAATGATGAGGGGTAGGAGGGCCAGGTAGGAGCAAATAAGAGGGTAGACAGAAAGCTGTTTAAGACTGTCTACTGTAAAACAGGTCTGTTCCATACTCTTGTCTCTCTGAGCTCTGGGACTGATCTGCACAGTGTTCTACATTGTTATGTCTTTGCATTAAAGCTTTTCTTTCTTCTTATTAATATTTTCTTAACACTCTCTTAGTATAACCTCTGTCTATTCTATAGGAATGTGTGGACTAGGTGTCCATGAGACTTGCGTGTGTGAGTGAAATTTTTACAGGAGTCAGACTAGGGTTTGAGGTACCCATGGGTCTTAGGCACACCTAGCTTGGTGTCTGCTAAAGGAGCAAGCAGTAACTTTTAACCTCCAGCCACTAGGGTAACAATGTCCCCTGAAAATCAGCTCTCAGGCAACTGACATGAATAGTCCAACCCCTCACTTTGGCAGGGGAGTAGGACTAGGTGATCTCCAGAGCTCACTTCCAAGCCTAACTGTTCTGTGCTTCTGATTCTGTGAGGTGAGTGAGGGCTTCTGTGCTGGCACCTGCTGTGGCATGGCAGGTCACAGTCTGTGTGTCTGGTGCTGGCTGCTGGGAAGAGTCCTGTATCTTTCCAAAACCTGGTATACATAGGGTGTGAGTGTATATTCTCCGATAAATTCCAGGCTTGACTAGCCAGTGGTCTGGAGGTCCACAGGTTTGGTGGAGCTCTAAGAGCTAGACTTTGGATCCAACACTTAAAATTACTGTTCTGGAAAAAGTTACTAGAGAAGTTGATGCAAATGTATATACAAGTTAAGTGTCTGAAACAATATTTTGAAGAAAGTTCAGTATTGAATGCTTAATATATTCAGCATCTTGTTCCCTACAGCTAAAGAGATTTATTAAATACTTTTAAAACACATTAATAACTTTTAATTCAAAGAACTCCTCAAGGAATATTTTTACCTTTTAAAAATATACCACATATGCATATTTTCTGGTTTTGGTTTTGCTTATTGAAATAGATGAGAACATGAACATATGCTGAATTTTGATATTTTTCATATATTTACAGAACCTTATGGATTGTACTTGGTTTATGTGGCAGGGGTTTAGTAGCAGGGATGTTTGTGGTGCTGCAAGGACAACTTTGTGAGAAGACACCAGAAGCTCCCGCATGTCAGAGCCAGTTCCAGCTGAGCCCAGACCCAACCTGCTGCTAGCCAAAGCTGTGCCAATCAGCAGTGTTGGTAGCTGTTACGATCCTATTAGTGAAAGGTACCTCTGCCCAAATTAAGGTACAAATGACACCATATGCCAATGTCAATAATATGTTATAACATAATAATATAATAATATGGGGTTTATTAACAATAAATGTGAGGTAGAGAGATAGAAAGATATAAAAAAGAGCAGGCTGAAAGAGAGAAACAGAGGGAGACAGAGACAGAGACAGAGACAGAGACAGAGACAGAGACAGAGACAGAGACAGAAAGAGAGGTAGTCACCTCTTGTGGGGATACAGCAGCGTCCCATTGGTCTTTCTTCACCCTGGGCTTCTTGATGGTGGAGGTCCAGTCATTCTTCTGGTAGTGGGGTCCCAAATCATGCTCTTGGTGGTGGGGGTCCCAAGTGGCTTATGTGGGTGTGCTACCCATAAACAGTGAAAATTCCAGGTATCCATGGAGGCATATTCCTAATTTGCATGCAAAGTGAGGGTGGACATGCCTTCATTTGCATGTTTCCTTGGGATGAGGATTACCACCTGTCCGATAACTGATCTTTGTTTGACTGGTGATATGTGCATAGAGTTTGCTATGGTGGGAATTTTTCCTCTGGCTATACTAATCAGCATGTGCTAACCAGATCTCACCATCAGCAGGCCTGGAATTAGAGCAAACTCATCTCTTTTGTGCTTACCTCAAGTTGCTGCCAGTGGTGGTTAGTGTGCCCCATCTTCGGGTGAGTCTCTTTTGTGGCCTTAACAGTATTTCAGACAGACAAGGTGTTCTTTAATTCCTTACAGTAGCACCTCTGTGATAATATTTTTAACAGGGTAAAAAACACTGTGCAATAACAGCTGTGAGAGAGAAGAGTGAGCATATGTGAGAGAAACAGATCTGAAGACACCAAAGTTAGTGAAGAAGGTGGGGGAGAGGGTGTCCATGGAGCCAGAGCTGAAATTCCCCTACAGCTTTTGTGGAAGACTATGGTAAGGCACGCTCTCCCCTTGCAGCCCATGGAGGTCCACGGTGGAGCAGGAATCCACCTGCAGTCCATGGAAGACTCCATGGAAGGTCAGGTGTTTATGACTTGAAGGAAGCTGCAGCCTGTGGAGACCTCAAGCTGCAGCATGATCTTGGCAGGAAGTGTAGCCTATGGAGAGGAGCCCACACAGAAAGAGGTTTTCTGGTAGGACCTCTAGTTCCTCTAGTTTCTTGAGGAACTAGAGACTGTGAGAAGGACATGTTTAGCTACAGTTTCCTGTGTTTAAATTTGTGTCCATGTCTTTTTGTGCTGTCACTGGGTACCTGTAAGCAGGATGTCCCTCTTTGTTCCCTCCTATCAAGTATTTACATAACTGAATGTCTGAGTCTTTTCTACTCCACCTTGACAACTTCCAGCTCTCTCATCCTCTCATCAATGTTTGAAGTCCTTAATAGCCACCCTGGCCCTTTGCTGGACACCCTTCATTATGTCCCTCTTTTGTACTGGAAAGCTCAGAGATAGACATATCACACAGATGTGTCTCATTTGAGCTGAGTGGAGAGGACAGGATCACCTACCTTAACCTGCTGTCAATACTTTTCCTAATAGAGATCAGTGCCCTGTGGCAGTTTTTCTGCAATATAGTGAGTGCATTGCCAGCTTATGGTCAGTCTGCTATCCACCAGGACTTCAGGTCCTTTCCTGCATGGTGTCCTTTTTCTGTAAGGAAAAAAGAAGGCTGCAATAGTTTATCAGCTCTGTATAGACTGAAAAGCAATAGAACTTGGTCATTCTGTTGATGCAAAAATTATGTGCAGAGATTCACTACACAAACTGAAAATTAATGATGAATATATTCATGCAGTCTTAGATTAAGCTTCCCATGTTCTGTATTTTGTGCCCTTGTTTCTCCATTACTAGATTCATATTTAAGCTACTTTTACCAAGTACCCACACATATTTGACAGCATGTTGTCTCAGCTCAGAAATCCAGAAGAGACTCTTATAATATTATTTCTTCACAGAACAGTAGGTAGATTAAGCATTGAAGATAAAAATTCTATAATTGAACATGGCTAAATCCATCACATGTACTCTT
>NW_008668903.1:17065-36145 GCF_000695815.1 Acanthisitta chloris
CACCCATAAGGAACATAAATTATTTTATGACAAGAAGTAGAAAGAAAAAAAGCATCATCAGAAAAATAACTTTCTTCATTAATGAATGATTTAAGCTTGACAGAGGTCAAACTGTTTGTAATCTGCCAGAAGAAATTTAACAGCTCCAGTCTCTTCTTTGTGACTTAATGGAAACTGACAGACACAGATGTGCCTAGGGTTTGGTTCTCATTTCATTTACACCAGGACATTCAGTAGTAGTTCTGCTTTAACCAAGGATTATACAGTGTGACAATTTGAATGCAGCCAAGATGTTGCTCTTTCTCAGAAAAGCAAAGAGGAGCAAAAGGGATATTTTTCTGTTACTTTCTGAGGGAAAAATGAGTAAGTTTGTCAAGAAACATGAATAGGCTTACAGGACTGCATAAACAGAAAGGATTGCTCCTTTTGAGAAGACATCTGTCTTTTAAGGGTTCATCACCTTCTAAGAGTGCAATGTGGCTCAATGATTTAGGGAGAAGAGTTAATATGTAGTAAAACTTCCCAGGTCAGTTCTGCTACTTCTCCTTCATCCAGCCAGAAACCTAAAGTAATAAAATATCAATAAATTTCACATCCCCTCTTGGGAACATCATGCAAGGTATCACTCTATTGAAATGGAAGCAGAGACTGAGTTTGTGAGCAGGGATATTCCTCTTTTGCTCTTTGCTCTTCTTGAAAATGTCTGAGGGACATCCAAATACTCTGTTATTGTATTTTATATCACTTCCTCATCATGGGATGTTAATGGCCACAGGAACATATCTTTAGTTTCTAGTCCAGACAAGACACCTGATTCAGAATGGATAGATCCTTCCTGACTCTCTACACGCATCCAAAATGTTTTAGCTGCTTCCTAACCCATGTGCAACTTGAAATTAAGCATCATCTGAACCCCAGTGTGCGTTAGTAGTCAATGGCAAACACTTTGGACTGCACAGTACCTGCAGCGTTTCAGCTGTGTGGTGATTTCCTGCCATTTTCAATAATCACTTAATAACTTAGTGATGTCATTAGACAATTATTTCTTTATTGTCCTGCTAAAGAAGCATATGATCACATAAGGATAATATTTCTAGGTGTTATTGTTGCATAAGCACCCAGTGTAAAGTCTTTTTGGAAATATAACAAGGACAGACACAGCAGTGAAAGAGTAAGATGGGGAAAAAAAAAGAGTGTGAGGGGGCCTGATCTACTTCATTTTGTAGTCAGCCTGGTTCAGCATCTTATGCAAACTTTATTTTTCATGCCATTCTGTTCATGTGTGCACAGCAGCCCTTTGAGCCCTCCTGCAGGAAATGAGTCAGGAGAGAGGTGGGAGTATAAATAGGCAGGAGTCTGAAGGTAAAGCAGGAAGTTGTCTCAGAACAGTACTGCACCACCTCCACTGGACCCTCTCTTCTGATCACATCTTTCCTGTCATAATGGTCAGAATCTTTTAGACAAAACATGCTTATGTCTAGTTCTCCACAACCCATGACCAAATAACTGAAGCAGAAAGAAAAACCACCCATGACCAAACAACTCAAGCAGAAAGAAAAAGCATTAAAGGAACAGTGCAGGTGCTGAACTTGAACCTCATGACTACCTGTTGCATAATGCTGTAACCTGCAAGGAAGGCCAATATAAAAGGAGAAAATTAATGCTGAATTAGAGAAAAAATCCACCCAAACAGCTATTAGATACAGATTTTCTAGAGAATGACTAATATTGGAAAAATGAAAGTGCCATTACTACATTGACAGCTTTCAAGTCTCTCACACTATTTCTGATTTAAATCCTTCAGTTATTCAAAGTCTTGTTTTTATGATTTTCTGGCATGCAGCTGTAAGTGGATGGACAGGCTTGCTCTCATTTTCTCAAAGTATTCTTCATTCTACACAGTCCTGCTTAATAACAGAAAATTCTTGCCAGTTAGTGATGAATGACCTGTGCACATCATTCTGTGATCTTTGACACTGTGCCAAGGATGCTAATAAATAAACAATTTTTTTTCTTTACATTGCATACTATAAAGCATATTTGGACTTGTGATACCTTACACAAAATGTATCACTCCAACTGGAATATTTAGCTTTTCTTCTCTGTCTCTGAAATTCTCCTAAAATTCTTTTACCAAGTGCTCTGTATTAATGATTTCTTCACCCAACTTATCTTGCTTCATTCCTGTGTTACTTCTTATTAAGCACATCAAAATGAACCTTTAATCTTGAGGTCAAAAGGCTAGCTTTTGTACTGCATTTTACATTTTCCTTTGACCTGTCTTGAAGTTACTTTATAAGAGCCTTCAAATATTTCATGTACTCGTATCTCAACATCTCTTTTCAAATTACTTCCTCACAGTACTGTAAGGCACTTCACTGGCTCCTTCTAATTACTCTCCTTAAAACATTCTTCCATTCTTCTTCTTTTATCTCTTCTGACTAAGTGCCAAAAGAAAATCAACCTAAATATCCTCTTTGCTCACACAGCTGTAGCGCCTTTAGTACCACAATATCTGAGCACCTTCTGATAGCTACTGCTCATTACACAGAAGTTTAATCTGCAGAATGCCAAATAGAAAATTGAATGACAAAACCAGGAATTTACCTTTTTCTTTCCAATATCCCAGATCTTTGGCCATTTAACATTCGGACTTGACACAGTCCTACTCTATTATCCTTTTAGCAGCTTGGCAACATTAGAACAAATTAATTTGAGTTATAAGTTCCTGCCTTAGAATTCTCAGTATTTTTCTTTTAAGAATGCTTAACATTATGCATGAGGATATAAAAATCTCATTTATAACCTTGAGATGTACATTATGTACACAAAACATAACCATGATTCCAAGCATGGGACCTTAAGAATAAAGTTTTATGCTGTACCACAACTTTGTCAAATGTCTCCTGTAAACAGACATGAAAGAGCAACTTTTACGACATTTTAAATGCCACATCTAATGCAAGGAGGTGGGACACACACTGTTTTCTGTCACAAAGAAGAGATGATGTCGGAATGTTTCAGCACGTGTTATCAAAAGCCTAAATCTTTGATGAGTTTTTCACTTAAGAAAGTGCTTTTAAAAACCCTTTCCCTCTTTCAAGTGTCTTAGATATCTTAGATCTGTACCTGAAATGCATTTCCACGCTTTATAAATTTGTGGTTTGATTTTTTTGTTAGGTCATTCAGCAATATGCTGATAAAAATGATCAGATTCTTGCAGAACAATTTGTTTTGTTGTTTGGTTTGTACTACAGATAGTAACTTTTGTGGCTTCAGCTTTAAAATGCTTTTTAATGGTGGGGAGAGGCTGTTGCAAGAGGTTCAGAAAGGACCCACACAATTTCTAAACTCCTTCTCAAAAAGGAACCAATGCTATTACAATACTTAATTAATCTACAAGAATTATTAATAAGTAGAGGTTGATGCTACTCACCCATACCAATAACCATTGGGATATGTCTTTGGCTCAGTCTCAAGGAGTAAACTTGAAGGGCATTCTCACTCAAGGGCAGAATCTCCACACATTCCAAGAAGGGATGTGTGAGAAATCTCTGCCATTAAAAATGGGCCTGGCCTTTCATAATATAAAGTGATTGACAGTAAGTCATATCTTTCTAGGCTGGCTTTGCCAGCTCATCATCTTTAGACAAGTTATCAGAAATATTACTTGTTTTTTCCACTATCAGGTCTGCCACACCTTACCAGTGCCAGTTTCTGTCAGGAAACATTGTTCTTACTTAGAATGTCTAACTTTGGGATTGATGAGACAGGCTGGTTTCAGCATTCTTCAAGACCAAAATCTGTGTGAGCTCCCTTCTCTGTCTATCACTGATAACTTTTGCGAATAGTTCAAGCTGGTTTACCCCCATTCTAGGCAGAGCATCCTGCTACAGGGAGAGCATTGTTCCACAGAATAAGCAGTGTGCTCTCAAGCATAAAGCTTGGCATGTAGAGTGAATAGCTGGTAAAGTAGAGAGGAAGCAGCAAGTACTGGACTTTAATGATTCAAATTTAAAGATACTATGGCAACTTACTGCTATTCAGCTAATGATTGGCTTTAATGGCTTTGAGGGAGATACTGATTTTCATGTTTTCCTTTCTACTGAAAAGTGTCAGAAAAAGGCCCTGACAATATGAGATAAAAAAGGCAGAAAATATAGAAACTGCACAGCAAGTATAAAAAAATGAAAAAGATACCACAGTAAATGAGGCATGAAAAGGTTGATTCCAAACACACACCTAGAAAATATGCTAGTGCTTCACAGCTGTCATATTTCTGCTTTGCAAGTTGCTCTGCAAGCATGAGGGTGGAATAGGGAAGAGAAGAGGGGGTCTTCTACTGCACTGAACTTGGGATGGTTTTCCCACAAAAGATAGTTGCTTCACTAGCTGCACAGGCAAGATACATATACTCAAACTTTATAGGTAAGCAACCAGGCAACTTAAAGATTTTATCCTCATGCATATCAGTACCTACTCAAAGTTATTGAGATCTATAACAGAAACTGAATTTCAGTAATTAACATTGTATGGAGAACTAATGTTAAGCCCATATAATAGACAAAACCTGGACTGTATGAACCAAGGAGGTTACATTTTAAGCATGTAAAATGTACCTAACATTATATTAAGTAGTCATCAGAGTTGGTATCAGAAGGCAAGAGTGGTGCCATAGAAATGGTACCATGACACATGACTCTGCAGTAAGATAGAATTAATCAGTACCTGTAATTTATTCTAAGATTTTAGATCAAAGTTTGCAGATCCTGTCAGCCTCAGTGGTGTTTTATTGGCTGATATAATAGTTGATTTCTTTACTGACACACAAAATAACAAGAAAATGATAAAATTGGCACAAGCTCTCTTCTTCCCAATTAAGAATCCTAGCAGTACATTTAAATTATGCCCAAAATAACTAGAGGTTAATAATGGGGTGAATTCTTAATTGCAATTCTTTCTTGCCTCTTGACATAGACAATATTCATTGTTATACTTTAATTTGCTACATCAAATTAAATTCCTTGTCTTCAGTCCAGAACAGTCTTTATGTTTGCTTAAAGCTGCTTCTTCTATCCACAGAGATATTTGGCTTGCATTAAGAGAAGCTATTACATAATTCACCCTGATCTCCTTTAGCAGCTATTTAGGTGCCTGTCAACATGAACACTATGTTCTCAACCAGCAAGTAGGTGAAATAAACCATGAGTCACAGTCTCTTCTTGCTTACCATGATGCAAATTTGGTACTATTTGTTGAAATCAGTGAAATTACATTTCTGTTAAAAGAAACCATCTAAAATAGCAGAATTAGTCTGACATTCTAGTAGTACCAAAGTAATATTCACACACAAATTGAATTATGTTTTAGAAGTAGAGCACTTCCATGGTTTTAACGGCACAACTTTTCTTTTCAAAGGACTGTCTTAGACATATCTATTCAAGAAAAAAATCTATGCCTTAATCATTATATGTCTGCACAGTTCATGGTGTGACAGAACTATGTTCTTACTTGGAAATTTCAGTGGCACATTAGCAGGATTGCCAACGATAGGCTCAATGCTGTACAACCTTTCCGGAGAGCTTTACCATTACAGAGGTCTCAAAACATCCTGTCAATGGGCACCTGAAAAATTTTTCAACTAGTCACGAATACTTTGAAAACTTCACTAAAAATTAAACCAGTATTTTTGTGGACCTAATTCCAGGGAACAAAATTAACTGCAGTTAATTTTATATGTGTTTTCACAGTTCCATTAGAGGATATTAAGCAATTGGAAGAGTTCCATGGTTTAACTAAGAAACTGTTTATGCAAATGTTATTTTACAAGTTGGATCAGGGACGAAAAGAGTTTAGAAAGCAGTGCTTTGGACTGCCTTGCCTTGAAGCAATTAGATTTGATTAATTATTTCAGCATTACTAATGAAAACAAATGTCTATAGAGTTGAGTAACCTAAACGATATTGACAAATGAAGGATTTTGTCCACTTATAAACAGGTGCCAGACCAAATGCCATTAGGGAAAAAGGGTTAAATTAAATTTTTTAACTTGATCTAGATTTGACGCAAATTATTAACACTCAGGACTACATATCTCTTGGCATATAAGATGAATTCGTGGAGGTTGCCCAAGGTTTGCTGTGTGGTTACTATGATACATTTATAGAAGAGGATAGTCAGGAAGCACACACATCTGATTGCCTTGCCCTGGCTGAACACAAGGAAATATCTGGTATTTTGGGACAGAGAGAAATCCCTTTCAGCTCACCAACTGGACTGAAACAGAAACAACTTTGGGAGAAAGACAGTACTAGGATGACTCATACAAGTGTAGGGCATTCTTGAAGCCAGAACCTGAGCTACTAGACAAGCATGAAGTATAAGAGAAAAAAAGAAAGTTTCCTAGGAACACAGAAGACACTGAATAGATATCAACCAGGAAAATACCAAAAGATGCCAAATGCACAGCAGAAGCAGAGGGAAGGACAATCCCTGCAAAGGCAGAGCAGACAGGAAATATAGGAATTATTTTCAGCTTCCTTGTTCAGATTGTTTCAAGACAGCACATAAGGCTTTGTTCTCTTTCAAAGGTATTCTATTTTTATTTAGTATTAAATCATTCAAATAAAGCAGAGATTTAGAAACAGAAGCCTTTTCACCGATGTACTCACTTCAAAAAAGGGGGAGAGGGAAAGGAAGATCAGCTGCACCTTGAGGATCACAGAGGTCTCATCGCAGTATAGATCTGCAAGGCTTTTATAAAGAAATAAATCTTACACAATATAAAACTTAACAATTGGTTGAAGCAGGGGAGACATATCTTCACATCTCTGCATCACTACAGATTTCTTTTAGATCTAAGGATAAATCACAAAGCTTCTTTGTGCTTTAAGTAGATGAAGCCCTCTACAGGGAGATAGGGAGGTCTCATGCCTGCAAGCCCTGGCCTTCATGGGGGATTTCAACCATCTCAGTGCCTGTTGGAGGGCCAACACAGCAGAGCACAGGCAATCTCAGAGGATCCTCAGATGTGTGAATGACAACTTCCTTGAACAAGAGATTAAGTTGCTGACAAGAAGAGATGACATGCTGGACCTTGTGCTCAGCAACAGGGAGGATCTGGTAGGGAATGTAGTGATCCAAGGCAGTCTGGACTGCAGTGACCATGAGATGGTAGAGTTCAAGATCCTCAGAGCAGTAAGGAAAGCACACAGAAAGCTTACAGATCTGGAATTCAGGACAGCAGATTTTGGCCTCTACAAGTACCTGCTCGATAGAGTCCCTGAGGAAGAGCTCTGGAGGGCAGAGGGGGCCAATAACGCTGACTAATTTTCAAGGATCATCTCTTCCAAGCTCAGAAGCAATGCATCCCAACAAGGAGGAAATCTGGCAAAAAAAGCCAGGAGGCCTTCATGGGTGGATAAGGAGGCATTGTGCAAACTCAGGGTAGAAAACGAAGCTTTCAGGAGGTGAAAACAAATACAGGAGGCCTAGAAGGAATACAGAGAAATTGTACCAGAAGCTAAGGACAAAGTTAGAGAAGCCAAGGTCCAGATACAATTGAATCTGGCAAGGGATATTAAGGTTAACAGCAAGGGTTTCCATAGATATATGACAAACAAAAGAAAGAGTAGCCATAATGTTGGCCCTCTGTGAAAGGAAATGGGAAACTTGGCTACCCTAAACAGAAAGAAGGCTGAGGTTAGCAATAACTTCTATGCCTCAGCCTTCAATGACAAGTGCTCCAGTCATCCCACTCAAGTCAAGAGGAGCTAATTCGTGGACTGGGAGAATGAAGACCCTAAGCCCACTTCAGAGGAGGATCAGGTTCAGGACCATTTAAGGAACCTGAATGTGCACAGGTCCATGGGACCCAAATAGATTCATCCACAGGTCCTGAAGGAGCTGGAAGAAAGAAGTTTCTAAGCCACTATCCATCATTTTTGAAAAGTCATAGCAGTCAGATGAAGTCCCCAAGGACTGAAAAAAATTGAAATACAGCCCCCATTTCTAAATAGGGGAAAGAAGACGACCCAGGGAACTACAGACCAGTCTGTCTCACCTCTGTGCCAGGAAAGATTATGGAGCGGATTCTCCTGGAAGTTATGTTGAGGCACATAAAGTTATGTTGAGGCACATAAAAAGTAAAGAGGTGATTGGCAACAGTCTACATGGCTTTACAAAGGGCAAATCATGCCAGACAAATTTCACAAACTGCTATGATAGGAATACAGCATTGGTAGATAGGGTCAGAGCAACAGCACTGTCTAACTGGACTTTGGCAAAGTGTTTGACATCTTCCCACACAGTATCCTTGTCTCTAAATTGGAGAAACATGGATTTGATGGGTGGTCTACTTGGTGGATAAAAAAACTGGTTGGATGGCCTCACACAGAGTTGTTGTCAATGGCTCATTGTCCTCCTGAAGACCAGTGATAAGTGATACTGTTCAACATTTTGTTCGGCCACATGATAGTGGGATTAAGTGCACCCTCATCAAGTTCCCCGATGACACCAAGATGTGTGGTGCAGTTGACATGCTGGAGGGAAGGGATGCCATCCAGAGGCATCTGAAAGAGGTCTACAGGGAAGCTGGACAGGGATTCTTCATTAGGAATTGCAATGCAAGGACAAGGAGTAACAGATATAAATTGAAAGACAGGAAATTTAGATTAGCTGTTAGAATTTTTTTACTGTGTAGATGGTAAGACACTGGAATAAGTTGCTCAGGGAATTTGTGGATGCCCCGACCATGGCAGTATTCAAAGTCAGGTTGAATAAGGCCTTGAGCAGCCTTGGATAAGGTCTAATGGAAAGTGTCCCTGCCCATGTCAGGGAGATTTGGGACCAGATGATCTTCAATGCCTATTTCAATCTCTTATCATTTTATGATTCTACAGTTTCTAGAAGAACTCGAAGTAGTAGTTTCGTCCTGGCAGAAGTCTGCCTTTGTAACTGTCTTTGCATATTCCAGCAGTGGTGACCACATTTGTACCATAAAACGGGCAGGGGAAGAGAGATGTAGGTGAAGTGGATGATAATGGGTGGGGTCTAGAAGGCCAAACAGGAAAATGTACTGATTTAAAGGCCATAGACTTTTAGAAGGTATCTTGCCTGTGTAATGATGATTAAGTATTGGAAAGTAGCTTCAGGGTCAAAAGTTACAAAATTGCAACATTTTGTAGGAAACAGGTTGACTTTACAATTCACTAGGAGAAGCTATTTTGATCAGAAATTGTGTGAACAACACAAATATGACTATTCTCCTGAGTGCTATCACATCCCACTTCTTAGTACAGACTCTGCCAAAATAAGATGTGTTATAATGGACAGAAAAATAATCAGTGCACAGTAAGTTTTCTTTAAGAAATTAAGTTCTTGATCATCCCCTGGGAACTTCTTTGTTCCAAACACTTAACTGACAATATTTTCCTCAGTGTTCAGTGCCTTTCATGTGCAGCCAAGTACTATTATTATCCACTACTTGTATTATTGCGGAGCTAAAATTTCCAGTCACAGACAAGAACCTTAAAAAATTAAGCTTACACAAGCATTGCCAAAAAGATTGTATCTTCCCTAATGAGTTTCCATTCTAAAACATCAAACCAGAAACAAGTGATCTGCCTAAATTTTCAGTTTACAACCAAGTTTAGCTTACTCTGAGAGGATTCTGCTTAGAAACTGTAGGCAAGGGGAAATCAAGTCATCACACCTTAGTACGTTAGTAACTTAGTATGGCAGGGGGTTGGAGAGATCGTCTAGCCTCAACACCCCTTGCTATGGGTAGAAACACATCCAACTTGTCCAGGTTGCTCAAGGCTTTATCCCATCTGGCTTTGAACACTGCCAGGGTTGGGTCATCCACAACCTCCCTGTCATAGACAGGAGGAAAAAAAAGAGAAGAAGAAGGCAGCATAAGTATCATCTTGCAATTATTCACATTCTCCCAGCTCTGTCATTTTGGGAGTAATTTATAAAGATAACTTTAGTGTGCATAATTAGGATAGAAGTTGACTATTGAAGGTGTTGGAAAATCTTTTATGTGCTTACAGTGGTCATTTTACTATGGATATGAAAGTTGTTATTAAAGAAACCTGTCAGGTATAATAAAATTTAAGAGTAATTTAAAAAAGGCACAGACTCATTCACATCAACACTGAACAAAGAGGCTGTATTTCATAAGCTCTGAACCATGGAGACCTCAGCCCCACAGAGAGATGTGTAACAGAGAGACTGATGGAGCCTGCAGCCAGCAAGGTCTAACAGGTTCTGCAAGAAACAAGGAAGTACTAATGAATATCTGCACTGGGGCTGACGGAAATGCCAAGAGTAAGTAAGGAAATACAGATCTGGTCTTTTCCTTTAAGTATTTTTGTCTCTGTCAGCTATTTATATTTTGGCAAAAGAATATATGTGTCAATGCATACCATCACCACATAGAATTTCTAAAAAGAAAATCATATAGGTAGGCTGTCTCTCTGGACAATGACAATAAACACCTGGATTCTGAGTGGGATCACAGCTAATCATTCAAACTTCCTCTCAGGACTGTGAATGGAAAGAAATGGGATGACTGGAAGGGAATTTTAAAGGAGCAGCCTATCTTGAGTTCTGTTAATTAAAATGTATCAGAAAAAAAATGAAAATGCTGATGAGAGAATATACAGAAATTCTTACAGGAAGCTGTGATGCGTTAACAGTAAAATTTCATTTACTAAGGCAGACTCCCTGATGAAACAGATGTCTGAGCTTCAGGACTGGCACAACAGAGAATATCTACCTTCTGAAGCCAAAAAAAGATATCTCAGGATGGTTAAAGTACAAAGCATATAATCACCAGCATCCCACTTAAGGAGCTAGAGCTATACATTCTGCCTTCTGTAAGTCAAGCATTAATTACCTCTATCAAACATTCTTATTACTGTTCAGAACCACTGTTTTAAAGTTCTTTTTATACTTTAGTTTATCAAACTGTCTACCTGTCCTTCAAGTACTCTGTACTATCCCTCATCCAGGAAAAAGTAAAAATAAAAAAATAAAAAAATTCTACTACTTGACATAAACTGATGACAGAGTCACTAGAAGATTTTGATACAGTTCCATACTGTGATGCTGATATCATCTGCTGCCTGTATTTCTCCTCCATGGATCTTTGGCACAAAACATAATTTAGACTCTTTCTGTAAAGCTAAGAGAATAATTGAACCTAAATTTAAAAAGTAAAATCCAAACTTGAAGTTCCCAGATGGGTGTTTCATCCATATGGAATTGGATGAAACACTGTTTATTCTGGTTATTGTAAAATCTTTTTATATTCTGATTATCATAAAATCTTTTAATAATTAAATTTTCCATTTGCTAAGCAGGGAAAATGTTAACAATCTTCCCTTGGAAAGAACAGCTGAGATAAAAATTGAAAAGATATTAAATAATAATTGCAAAATATCTCAACATCACACAAAGAATCCATAGGGAGGATTGCATTGACACTTACCAGTCAGAAAAATTTCTTTCATATTTGTTTTTCCTGCATATTGTAATAATAATAAGAAAAGCCCTGAAAATAATGCTCATAGGGGTACCATGTCTTAAATAAATCCTACAAATTCTCAAAGGCAAACATGTTTTGATCTAAGAAAGGTGAGCACTGCTCCAGAGAAAAAAATCTTAGAATTATACCTATATATCTGTGGAACAGAACAGCACCATGCAATTCATGTAGCATATCAGAAGGACCTAGTAAGACTGAATGTTATACACATAAAAAATGGTTGCCCAATAAATCACTCACTGCCTACACATCTAGAATTATTCACAGAGATATTTTTTCCCTTATAATTTGCTCATGGGCTAGTCTTTCATTGAGAGTGCTTAATTTGTCAATTATTCAATTAACTCTAGTTCCTCAGGTGGCCATTGTAGTTTTTGTAATGAGTGTAATGCCATTAGTCAGATATAAATAAGAGGCTATTGTTCTGAAACTTTCGCTGTGGAGAAGTAAATGACAGGCTATTTCATTTGAAGGAGACAGCTTAGAACTCTGTTATTTTCTGGAATACATTATTACACAGCATAATGAAAAATCAGTAAAACTATTTGAAAATATGAATCCTCAAAGCTATATGTTTCACACAAACCTTCTGCACTGAACTGAAGACTGTTACCTAAATATATCTGTCAATAGTACAAAGCATCTGATAGGCAAATACTAACAGGTAGCAGATTTTCTTGTTCTAATTCCCAGAAAATAGAAAAACAAAATTGTATCTTGCTGTCTAAATAAGCTTATCTATTTTAACATAGTGATACAGACATATATTATTTGTCCAATAAGTTAGTTATTGTGTTTCATCTGAATGTTTTAATAGGTTGTTTCCTGTTTTGTTTATTTGATTTTTATTATAACAGCCAAGGTGTAAACAGAGCATCTGTATTTGTATTCTGGCTTTGATCAGGTTTTAAAGTGAATTATCTCCATTACCTGTCTTTGGAATGCAACGCATAGTGAGATTATAGCTGGCAAACTGGATTTCATTGATATTAAGGGAAATGAGAAGATACACTGCATCTGCTAATGAAAATTCAGAACATGGAAGCAATCTAGAACTAGTCAGAAGTAAATTCATGAAGACACATACACTATAGGTGCCAAATCCTCAGCATCAGTCTAGTTTGAACTGCAGGTTTAATCTAATTTGCAATGTGTTACTTGGTAATGCGGACACATCCAGAGATTGCCTTCTTTAAAAGAGGCATAATCTAGAAATAATTTAGAATGAGGAGAAACAGCTACTGTGCCTTCTGTCAATTTGGAAATTATGCCTTATTTCTTCATCTACAGAAACTCATCTAATTTGGCATAGAGGCAGCATTCAAAGCTTTCACTCAGAAAAGCAGGATTGCTGGCAACCAATGAAAACAAATTAAAAAAATAGCTAAGTGTTACTATCCAGACAAACAAATTGCAGATTTTTGTTGGGGGAATTCCTGGATTTATGGGTTGTGCAGTAATCTTCTGAGTGTAATGTGATTGCATGGGAACCAAAATTACATATATTTACTTCAGTGTTCATAAATGTCTAAGTTCACGAACAGAGATAATGTTCTGGAAATAAGGACTCAGTATTTCTGAAATTGGTGAACTCCTTACATGCCAGAGAGAGACTGGGCTCATAAGCATTGCCGAAATAGCACTGTTGTGGGGAATTTCAATGACTTAGCACAGTGAAAGCAGTTTTCCATTACCCAATCTTTACCTGCCCCTGTACTCAGACTCCAGCCCAGTGGCTTGAGTAAATTCCAAGCCATAGGGGCCTGGACTGTATAAGATACAGTGTGATTGAAAAGACGATGCCTTCCTAGTGATACTAGTGATTCTCTGTTTACACATATCATTTAATGAGGAGAATGTTTGTGTGACAAAATGACATTGCTTTAGTCTTAATGGCTCTGGGTAAGAATCGAAAAACTTCCTTAAGATATGCCTTCTTTTCTTTCCATGCAATTGACATAATGGAGTAATCTGGCTCCCCCACAAATGTTAAGTAGGAACTAAGAATTTGGCACTTTTAAAAATTCTTTTAATTAATCCATTACTAAATCTTGGTGTTCTTTCTCTATTTTTCTCTTGTAGAACATAGAAGTGAGGAAGCACATGTATTTCCAATCATTTTTCTTAGGCAAGGTAGGTTAACACTGCAGTACATCTGGAAGCAATGGTTGAATAATCGTATTCTTGTGTCAGTTTTACCTTTCAATGTGCTAATCAAGTTAACACGCTTTCCATACTGTGGTTACTCAATACGTCCTCCTACACAATTCTGCACTCTACACACAAACATTTGTTGACAATGAAAAGTAATTAGCCAAATAGTGTTTGGATGTATTGTATCACTCTGTCTTTTAACACACAGCTTTCATATAAGGGAAGAAAGGGCTGCAGGCTTCAAGTCAGCAGCCATGCAATTTATGTGAAGGGTTATATACATTTTAATAAGTACTTATAGCACTTCAGCATTTCTGACTAACACTTTTTAACTTCCTCTCTCTCTTTTCTTTTTGGGTGTTATTTTCTAATCTGAAACATTTTTCTGTTTTAATGGACCACTTAAATATTCTCCTTAAAAGAGTTATTGTGAGCATATATCCCGTGAGTCAATGATACAGTGTATGACCTAAAATATTGTATCATAGGCCTTGAGCTTCTAATGTACAAGGAAATTTAGTTGCCATGGCTATAATTACCATAATTTTACACCTATTAATTTTGTCTGCAGCATTCATTTCCAGAATCTACAATTTGAAACAAAAACATCATCTTCATTTTGTTGCTAGCAAGAGCAGAATTATGGTAAAACACCTAAATGTCACTTTTTTCCCTTTTCCACTGAATCTCTTCAAACACTTTCCTTCTTATTAAATATCAAACAGCTGTAAAATGGCCAGATAGCGAGAAGATAAAAGCAAATGTGAAGTGACCTTCATCCATGCTGAACAAATAGTATATTATAAAAAGGTTTTCCAGATGAAGTTGCACAAAGCAAATTAAGAAATACCTAAGGCTATAATTTACTAAAAAAATACTTCCTAAATTTCTGACAGTTTCATTTAACTGACTAATTAAATTTGCTTGTAGGCATGTCAGTGAAGCAGTCATCATTTGGAAAGAAAGTGTACATGACTTTTCTGGGGAAACATGTTTGTTACGATCTATGTCTCCCACTGAATATTTGAACAGTATCAAATAGCAACACTTTATTGAATCAAATGAGAATGCTAACTTTAGTTAAAGGTAATTTTAAAAAAATTCACTTGCTAACAGTCATATCAGGTGAAACATGAAAATACACATTGCCAAGGAAAGGAAGTGTCCAGGATTTCAAATTGTCCTGTAGAGGTGTGTTTTCTAGGATTAATACAAAAAAATTATAGTAAAAAAATAAATTGGCAGATTGTAAGCCTTCTCAATGATAAAAATCAATGTTCTCACTGAAATCAATCCAGTATCATTTAACTGCAATAGCTAACATACATTATAATCAAATTATATAATCACAGTTTATTTTTTCTTTAAAATCTTCAAGTATTTTAAAATGTGCTTCTTTTCACATATAATATATAGCTTAGATAATATATAGGTTCCAAGAATTTTGTAAACAGAAAGCTTTCAACCAAGGAGTCATGGTTCAGATAAAAAAATCTCTTTTGTGTGTGCATTGCCTCACACACATAAACACAAGAAGTGAAATAATTTCTATAACAAACAATGAAATTTATTCATGCTTCCCACACTTGAGGATAAATAAAACTGAGCATCTTCATTATACCACAAAAATCATGACAGAAACTCCCAAGCAATTTTGCAAGCATGCAACCTACTTCCACATCAGAGAAACCGCCACGAAACATCCTACAATCTTGTAACAGTATAACACCGATTAAAACATGGATAATGGTCAAAACACTGAATTTCTCTCTTTATTTCTTTGGGAAAAGCTTAGTATCTTGTCATATAAAAATAGAAAGCACCTGAAAATGTTTAATAATGATGTTGTTTCACTATAATTATGTGTTTGCTTTCAGACAAAAAAATAGACAAAAAAAAAAGACATTTAAAGAAAAAATGTTGAGGGCTGCAATCATGTGATTACTTTACAGAGCAGTAGTTTCTTATAGAGAACAATTGAATCACAATTTCTGTGTACTCAAGGCAGGTCACAACAAACCATTTTTTATCCCTGAATGTGAATAGGGCCTGAAAAATAATGTTTTCTGGTGAGAGTAACTGGCATTAACATTTTGTGTGCACAGTGAAACAAACGTAAGTAAATACTCATGTTGCTGCTCATATTTTTTTCACCTTTTGTCTCTTTCTTATGTCATGGATCAAATATTTCAAGTGAAAAATCAAAAGCTTTACATGACTTTCAGTTTGAAACTCATTTGAGCAATTAGTTGAGTAAAACATTTTTAAAATTATAGATAATCTGCTACATTTCTTTAAACATAGTTTGCCTTTCATGGTAATTTTTCTATAATAATATGATTGAAATACGTTATAAAAGAGAAAAAGATAAACACTAAGGTAAGGATTTCAACAAGAGGTGTCTGAAAATTGTCAAAAAGAATAGCAATATATAGAAGAATTAAGTATGGTAAGGTATTAATGTCTTGATCTAGTTTAGCCATTTTTTTTGGAAGGTTGCAAAAATCCCAACGAATCACTTTCCTGTCATCACAACTAATTAAAGAAAAAAAAATATAAGGGCATGCAGTAAACAAATCCACTAACTTTAACAGTTCCCATCACTATCATCTCTTAAAATATGTATGTTATTACTGCTTTTCAGTGTAGAATTCCTTCTGGTATGCCCTGCCAGGCTGTTGGCCTCTTCAGTGGTTGACCCTGGATGATTGAAACAACTTTGAAACATCTTTTAAGATGCCAACAGTTAAGAGATGAAAAAGCAAGTACTGCTAGAAACCACAATCTCTCCTGCCTTGATGACAATATTCAGTATAAAAGTCTATAGGAAAAGGAAAAAGGATTAGCCTTAAGACAAAGCCATAGTCTTAAGGGAATATTGAAATCTCCCAGAACAGCTAATTGCATGGAGTTGAGATACTGCTGTCACTTACTCCATCCTAGAAGTGTCTTGCGACAAAGCTGGTTACTGGGTTTATGATGCAGATCATATTTTACAAAAGCAACTGGCATTTGTGAATGATCTGCATATGCTAGGCTGATACAACCTGTTTGATCGGACTTTTGATAGACCCTGATCTAGCAAGCTTTCTTCTCTATGGTAGTTTCAACTTCCATTCTCAGTTTATATCTGAATATGACAAAAGGAACTATTTTTCAACTGCCATTTCAAATTTAATACCCTGTGTTTAATGTATTTATTTTAAAAAATCTGTAAACAGAAACAAAGACATTCATTTTCTGAATACAGCTATTATAATACATACACTTTTAAGTAATAGTATAAAGATTTCCACATTTTATGCATGTTTATGTGCATGCACACACATATAAACATATTTATGCCCACACATATACACACACAGACATTGTTTCCCCATGAACAAACAAGTACTGCATATCTGAGTAAATACGGAGGAATTATAGGTAAAATTTGTCTCCAGAAATCAGGGTGACTGATAGAAAGAGAGAAAAGGAGTAGGTAGGATAACTCACCCAGCTATGAGTCTACTCAGGGCAAGTACAGCATATCAGGCCAGGTGAAGGACCTCAGAGCCTTTCAATCTCTGTTTTAGGTCATTCTGTTCCAATGCTATCGAGTCCAATAATGAGAATATCACACAATGATGGAAAGTGCATTTTGAACATGTATTTTATCTACATAATAGGAAAATGGATATTTTGAAGAAAACCATAATTAAGAGCACTTTATAAAACACATCAAAGAGATGGTAGGAAGGATACATACTGTGTAAATCTCAAGTGAGTTTGGAAAATTATGATCATTTTAACAGTGAGAAGATCCTAGTGAATACAGCTTTTTATAAATTTTACCTGCTGCTTATACTTTTCTAGTTCTTTCCAAAAGAATAGCAGACAGTTGCTAAAGCAGTTCAAAACGCCGAGTGAGCTGTAGCTAAATTGGCAATGAAGAATGACTTTGAGTCACTTCCATAAATGTCTGAAACTTCCTTTTAAAATTTAGCCACAAATAGAAGGAGGGAACCAACATAAGGATTCTGACACAAAGCAGATGAACCACAGGGATAAGTCTGCAATATAGGCTTTGATCATATCACTTCATAAAAAGCACAGAAAAGTTTCTGAAAGTTCATGATCTCAGAACTCTGGCAAATACATAGACCAACTGAAAAAAAAAAAAGAAGTAATTGTCTACAATTGGTCTGAAAAGCGCTAGAAAAGAGAGGCAGAGGTGAATCCAGGTCACAAGCCTCCACCCTGGTATTCATCCTTCACCAATACATTCGGAAACACCCAAGGCACCGGCAGTTGCATAGACCCTGTTATGGCTCAAAAGCCGGTAAGACAGAGCCAATGCTTACTCAGCTGCAGAATCTTTGCCTGTTGAAATTCTGTTCCTAAAGTAATTTTCTGTTGCCCATAAAACCTTTGCACAAGGCATCCTTGGGGATGTTTGTAAGGATGCAGTTTACTGTTAGAGTCCTTTTTTTGAGGATAGACAGCCTGTAAGTGCATACAGAGGCCAAAGTGCCTAAAGGTACCTATGAGAAGAGCTTTAAACTGGATTTAGTGGGACAAGTGGATGGATTTTGGAGTAACAGAAAAGAAACAGGGACTGCTGATGCACTAGGTATTAAGATGGGAACACCTGTGAAATACCTCTGTACTGGGTTTTCACAGCAAGGTTTTCCTGGGAGGGCTTCTACAAGGAGACACCAGGTGCTGTCCCCATGTCAGAGATCCAGTTCCTGCTAGCTCCCAGACGGACTCAATGCCAGAGCAGAGATTCTGCTTCAGCCTGTGGAGGACCATGGTATAGCAATATCCACCATGCAGCCTGTGGAAAATTCTATGCCAGAGCAAGTATATGTGCCCTGAAGAAAGCTGCAGCCTGTGGAGGGCCCAAGCTGAAGCAGGCTCAGGGCAGGAGCTGCTGTCCATGGAGAAGTCCACGCAGAAGCAGGTTTTCTGGCAGAAACTCTCATCCCCGAGGAACACACATTGGAACAGTCCTTTCCTGAAGGACTGGATGCTCTTCTTGTAGAACTGCAGTCCAAGATCCATTTTGGAGAAGTATGTGAAGGATTGTATTCTGTGGGAGAGACTCATCGCTGGAACAGGTGGAAAACTGTGAGCAGGAAGAGTTGGCTGAGATGAAGGTTTCCACTGCTTATGGCTGGGCAGACATAGAAGTGTTGGGGCAGAAGCTGAGTTTGCAAAGAAAGAAGGGGTAAGATGAAGGTAATTTTAATTTTCATTAGCATATTCTCCTGTTAATTGGCAATAAATTAAATTACTTTTTCCCAAGTCAAGTCTGTTTAGCCTGTAACAGCAATAGATAAGTGATTTCCCTGTCTTTAACTTGATCCATGATCTTTTCCATTTTGTTATCT
>NW_008668903.1:36202-48019 GCF_000695815.1 Acanthisitta chloris
ACCTGGTGGCTAGCCAAGCTCTGTCCACCAGAGGCTGAAAGGAATTATCGTGTGTTCCTCTAAAAAAGTGACAGGTGATAGCCCAACCAAAGTGTCTCTATGCCAATGCAGGTAGCATGGTGTGCTGATTTTGGCTGGGATAGAGTTCAGTTCTTCTCAGTAGCCGTTACATTGCTGTGTTTTGGGTTGGGATTCAAGAATAGTGTTGATAACACACCAATGTTTTGGTTGCTGCTAAGCATGTTTACCCTAAGTCAAGGAATTTTTCACTGTCTTGTGCTCTACCAGTAAGGAAGTACACAAAATGCTGGGAGGGAGCATGGCAGGGTCAGGGGCCTCAAACTGGTCAAAGGGATGTTCCACACTACAGAACATCATGCCCAGTATCTAAACTGGGAGAGGAAGGGTAGGCAATCACAATGTTTTGGTTGCTGCTAAGCATGTTTACCCTAAGTCAAGGAATTTTTCACTGTCTTGTGCTCTACCAGTAAGGAAGTACACAAAATGCTGGGAGGGAGCATGGCAGGGTCAGGGGCCTCAAACTGGTCAAAGGGATGTTCCACACTACAGAACATCATGCCCAGTATCTAAACTGGGAGAGGAAGGGTAGGCAATCACAGTGTGAGAGTAGGGGGTTTTCATCAGTCAGCAGGTAGTAAGCAACTTGTTTTTCATGGGGTTTATCACTTTTCCTTTTTTTTTTTCTGAGTTGTTTTTTTTTTAAAATTTAGTACTATTATTATATATTACTTTGTTTTAATTATTAGACTCTTCTTATATCAACCGGCAAGTTTTAATTTTTTATTCTCCTCCTTGTTTCACTGGGATGGGAGAGTGAGCAAATGGCTGCACAGTGTTTAGTTGTCAGCTGGTCTTAAATCACAACACATGGGTCACAAAAATGGCTGTATACTGTTCAGAGCATGCAGGCAAGGAAGGAGAGGTGGAGGGGTTGCCCTCTATGTAAAAAATGGATTGACCACACAGAGCTGTCTTTGAAAAGCAGCAATGAATGGGTTGAGAGCTTATGGATGAAAGTTTGAGGCCAAGATAAAGGAAATCTTGTGGCTGGTATTTACTGCAGGCTATTTGATAAAAGGGAGTATGTTGATGTAGCATTCTTGCTTCAGGAAGAAAAACACAGGGCCTAATCCACTTGAAGGACTTCAGTCACCCTGACATCTTCTGGAAAAGTAGAAACAGCAAGATATAAGCCATCCACAAAACTCCTGGAGCATATTGAGGATAATTTCTTAATCCAGTGACAGGCAACCCAACCAAAAAAGAAGTGTTACTGGACCTAAATTTACCTTCTTTTGGTTGAAGCCATTACCCTTTTCTAGTTAATAAATGCCCTTGCAAAAAGGCCCTCGGCTTTCTTGGAGGCCCCCTTCAGGTACTGAATTTTTTGGGCTTGTTCAGCCTGGAAAAAAGAAGGCTTAATAGAGACCTTATGTCACTTGTTCAGTGCTTAAAGAGGCCTTATAAGAAACGTGGAGAGAGACTTTCTATAAAGACCTGTAGCGACAGGAGAAGGGGCAAGAATTTTAAACTGAAAGTGTGTAGATTTGGATTCAGTATAAGGAAGACATTTTTTACTGTGATGGTGATGAGGTACTGAAACAGACTACTCAGAAAAGCTGTGGATGGCCCATCATTGGAAAAGTTCAAGTTCTAGTTGGACAGAGCTTTGAACAGCCTGGTCTAGTAGAAGATGTACCTGCCCATGGGAGGGCAGTTGGACTAGCTGATCCTAAAGGACCCTTTCCTGCCTAAACTGCTCTATATTGCTATGATTCTAAGGCTGGCATCTTGCACTGGCTAGTCTAAGACAACACACTCTCTGTCATTTGATGGGAAATCAAAATGAATCTTACATGAAACATTTTTTCAGCACTAGAAACTGTGTGATAACACCTTCAGATGTGGTATTTGCATGACCAGGGAAAAAGTAATGATATAGACACATCTGGTCCTGCAGCCGAATTTCACACTAAGGTTAGGAAAGCCTGAGTACTATCAGCAGTTATTAATCACTCAGAAACACTACTGTGAAAACAAAGAGAGGAGTTTAGACCAAAATATAAATTAAGATAAACCACTCTAGATTGAGCAACAGATACTACCAGCATGTTACATCAATAACTTTTAATTGAATTCTTTACTGCTAATTGTTCTTTGGCCTAAGCACAGTGAGAAAGCCATTGTGATTTTTAATTGAATTGTGTTAGTGTTATGCTAAACTCACAAACAAGACATAGGCATATTTGAAGACATGTAAATTTTATGTGCAGAGATCACTCTGTGAACTGCTTCTTGTCTAGCCGCACTAAATCACTGTATTATGTTGCATAATATAAGGAGCCAGGCTGTTCAAATTAGAATTGCAGGAGGGAATTAGTAAATATTTCATCTATGAAAACTATGCAGCTATCAGGCCCTCAGTCTGAAGAAATGATAAGCATTTTTAAGAATGAAATCTAGACTTGTAGACCAAATTTTTGTGGGAATAAGTAGTCAAAAGTACTATACAAAATTTGGCATTCATTTCAGCATAGCACCCACTGCTGCTATTTTATGTACAAATACAGAATACATAGTTTCCTAATATTTATAAGTATTAACCACTCAGTCACAGTCTTGACCAACACTGGACTGATTTTATCTGCATAAGATCAAAGCAATCAAAAAATCTTATTTTGAATTAATTTATATGTCTGTGAGAAGGAAATATGTCTGTTCTAATCAAGGATCACAACAGCTTTTTTTTAGACTTAATACAACACTGTAGTTTCCATGATGCCTTTGAACTCAGAGTTTCAGGAAAAGGATAACCCTGTTCTTCTCAAAACATGCCTACAGTTTTACAGCTATTTCTACATGTATCCTTTATGATACATCACTATTAAGATAAATTCTGTCACTTACATTTCCACTGAGATGTTCAGAGGTCTTTATAATATGTCTCTACACCAGAGATGTAGCCATCTCTAAAGCAAAAATGTGTGAATGCTGAAAAATTACCTAATACTCTCTTGAGGTAGGCTCTTCCTATAAGTAAGTACCCTTGCAAAAAGAACAAACTAATAAATTAACAAATTAATAAATAAGTAACAATGACAAAACTATTAAATATCCGCAGAAAAATATGTGAGTAAAATTGGATATAAATGCTAACAGTTTCTATTAAATAGAAAATATTGTCAAGCAATATTAACAGGACATGAACAGTTTTGCCTCCTGCTGTTCTTTATTATGTAATCACTCCTTTTATCACAGAACCACAGGATGGATGAGGCTGGAAGGGACTTCTGGAGATCATCTTGTCCAACTACACATGCTCAGGCAAGGTCACCTAGACAGGGGTGCCCAGGATGCAGTCCAGATGCCTTTTGAATACCTCCAAGGTAACAGACTCCAAAACCTCCAAAATCTAGAGTTCAGTTCCCTTCTAGTGAAAAAAATGTTTCCTGACATTCAGATGGAACATTTCTGTGTTTCAGGTTGTACCCATTGTTTCCTGTCTCTTCACTGGGCCCCACTGATTTACTACCACTGAATTTACTTTTGCACCACTAATTTTCTTAATTAGTAAATCTTTAATCTATGAAGACTATGCAACTATCAGTACCTCAGTCTGAATAAATTTTAAGCATTTTTAAGAATGAAATCTAGAATTTTAGAACAAATTTTGGTAGGAATAAGTAAGATAAGAGCCTGGTGCTATTTTTGGTATAGCCTCTCTTCAGGTATTTGTAAACATTGACAATATTTCCCCTGAACCTTCACTTCTCCAGCCTAAACAGCCCAGCTATCTCAGCCTTTGCTCAGATGAAAGTGCTCCAGTCCCTTTAGCAACTTAGAACTGAGTAAAGAGCAGGATCACATCCTTTGGCCACTGTCAACAATTTTCGTATTGCAGCTCAGGACACTCTTAACCCTCTTTGCCACAAGGGCACACTGTTGGCTCATGTTTGGCATGGGCCCTACCAGGACTCCCCACAGCCTTCTCTACAAAACTGCTTTCAATCTGGGTAGCCACCAGTATGTACTGGATATTCCTCCCTGGGTGCAAAATAAACCACCACCTGTCAAATCAGCATATCACTGCAAAATTCGGCAAGTCTTGGACAGTCCAGAGACCTGCTCCATTGTTAGGAAAACTTAGACTTAAAAAGGACCTAATCTTTGAGCATTGATTGATGTTTCCTGGTAAAATTTAGAAGAACATTTTCTTTGCTTTATCTGCTTTCTAAAGATCTACTAAGTTCATGTTGTTCTTTATGAATATACTTCTTTTTACATAATGTATTATGCTTTGATTCCATCATCTTTGCATTTTATTTTATCAGGCTTATATTATTTCAAGTTCAAGTGCTTTGTTTGATCTTGATTTCATTCTAAAACAGCCAAAAAACATTCTTAACAGCTTTTGCCGAAATGCAACCTTTTTACAATTTGTCATTTTTTATTGTAATGATAGCATGATTGAAATTTGCTATCAGCAACTGCTTTATGTACTTGTGTGCTTCCTGATATATTCTGGCAGTTCTATAATAGTTCCCATAATTTCCTCTGATTAGTTTTAGCCAACCTTTGATTTTAGTTGAACTGTCTAGGCTTAGGTAAATATTCCCTATTGGAATAGGCTGATAGCACAGATCTGAACCTGAATTCCTACTGACTTCTGTTTTACTCCTTACTATGCACCACAAAATTACTAGAAAAATAAGTTCAAGAAAAATTTAACGTCATTATCTCACTGAAATGAACAGAATCTTATATTAAGATATTTTATTATGCATAGTTTCCTGTTTACTTTTTTCTTCTGTTCTTTGTTTGCATTCAGTTTGAGATTTCATTCTTCTCTGCCTTATGGCTATTATTTCCCATTACCAGTGGAAGTTGTAAATCAAAAAGGCATGGACAAACTGCAGGTCCCATGGAGTTAAGAAGCAGGAGATAGACAGAGAGATAGATTATATAAAAAACCCCTGCTAATTACTTAATTAAAGCAAAAGAGGTTTTTGTCTTTGAAGATTTTGTAGTTGCCTGTTAAATAATTCAAGTAAATCAAATTTCTTCGAAGACACTAATAGTATGAATAGGGGATGAAAAACTAGATCTAATGGATGTCAAGTAAAATAAGCAGCTTCCTCAATCTAGTAGCCATACAAGGAGTGGCAAAGGTCACTTTGTTCAGCCTGGAGAAGAGGAGACAGAGGAGAGGCCTCATCACTGTATACAACTTCCTCATGAAGGGAAGCAGAGGAACAGGCACTGATCTCTTCTCTCTGGCAACCAGCAACAGAATCCAAGGGAACGGCCTGAAGTTGTGTTAGAGGAGGTTTAAGTTAGATATTAGAAACAGATTCTTCCCTCAGAGGGTAGCTGGGCACTGGAACAGGCTCCTGAGGAAAGTGGTTACAGCATCAAGCCTGATAGAGTTCAAGAAGCATTTGGACAACGCTTTCAGGCACGTGGTGTGTTTCTCAGAGATGTCCTGTGCAGGGCCAGGAGTTGGACTTGATGATCCTCGTGGGTTCCTTCCAACTCTGAGTATTCTGTGATTCTTTTATTCTGTGATACTTACTGCTTATGTTTCTGATTGGTTTGCTGTCCACCAGCATCTCCAGGACCTTTTCAACCGAGTTTTTCATCAGTCAGTCACTGCTTAACCAATGCAAAAGGCTAGTTTTTTACCATTAAAAAGTACACCTGACACAGACTTTTATATTTATCCTCATTCATTTTAATAAGATTCCTTTTGCTCCATTTCTCCAAGTTGTCCATGGCCCTTTGAAAAGCAGGATTTTTCTTATATGTATCAACTACATCCTAGTTTGGTGTCATCCACAAACTTTGTGAAGATGCAATCACAGATGAACACATTGAATGGGAAAGGTTCAAGACAGATCCCTGAGAAATTCCCTGCAACTGGCTTCCAGGAATATGACAGAAACCATGACCCTCTGCCCTCAAAAAAACCTAGTCTTTTCACCCATTTATTAAGACAGCTGTTCAAGCCATAGTGTTCCAGACCGAATCATAGAATCACAAAATCATAGAATCATTGAAAGGCCTGGGTTGGAAGAGACATCAAAGATCATCTCGTTCTAATCCCACTGCTGTGGGCATGGTCATCCTTAACCCGCCCAGGCTGCTCAAAGTGTCTTGAACACTTCCAGGGTTGGGGCATCCATAACTTTTCTGGTCAGCTTGTCCCAGTGACGCACAACCCGCACAGTAAAGAAGTATTTTCTTATATCTAATCTAAACCTACTCTCTATCAGTTTGGAGACATTCCCCCTTGTCCTGTCACTACATGTCCTTTTAAATAGTCTCTCTCCATCTTTTTTTGTAGGGTCCCTTGAGGTACTGGAAGGTGCTGTCTTTCCCCACTCGTCTCCACAACCTTTCAATAATGACCAAATGCAGTCTAGCACTGACCTCAGACAGCTGTCTCAACAAGGGGATGGAGTTTTCTTTTTCTCATTGTTCAACTCCAAATGTCAACTAAACCTCACACAGCCTCTTGTTCACTCACCCACAGTGGAATGGGGAAGAGAATTGATAGGATAAGCATGTGAAAACTCATGGGTTGAGATGAAGACAGTTTAAAAGATAAAGCTAAAGCCACACATACAAACAAAAAAAAAATCAATTAATTCATTCACCACCCCCCATGGGAAGGCAGGTGTTCAGACAGCTCCAGGAAAATGGGGCTCCATCATGCATAATAGTGACTTGGGATGACAAATGTCATTGCTCCAAATGTCCCCCACTTTCTTCTCCCCCCAGTTTATATGCTGAGCATAATGTCATTATGGTATGGAATATCTCCTTGGCTCGCTGGGGTGAACTGTCTTCTCTCAACTGCTTATGCCCCTCCAGCCTACTCTGGCTGCTGCTCAGCAGTAGTGAAAACATTGCTGTACTATCAATGCTGCTTTCAGCACACATCCAAAACACAGCTCAAAGCAGCTACTACGAAGAGAAGAAAGACCATACCAGCCAAAACCGGCATGATTTTCTGTATAGAATTGCTCATTCAGAGTGAGATAATTTTGAGATTAGTGTGACCTCATATACCAAAAGAATATGCTAGCATAGGGCTATAGGGCTAAGGACATAATTAATGTAAACTATTTTCGAGAAAATAAAATCCAGGAGGAAAAAAACATATATACATAAAACCCACCAGCAGCACAAATGAATTCTTGTTTTACCTTACACATACATCTTCCTGTGGAGGTGTAGAGGAGAAAGTTTCTGTGCAGAAGTGTTATGACTTCTAAT
This sequence comes from Acanthisitta chloris, assembly GCF_000695815.1. Taxonomy (NCBI): domain Eukaryota; kingdom Metazoa; phylum Chordata; class Aves; order Passeriformes; family Acanthisittidae; genus Acanthisitta; species Acanthisitta chloris. The sequence continues at coordinate 43,502 of NW_008668903.1, forward strand.
ATAATTCAGTAAAATCAGGTTTCAGAAGGTTCAAAGAGAAATTGGTTTCTATTCACAGATTTGTAAAAGTACAGATGTACTTCTCATTTAATATTCTTATCTAGCCATACTCTTCTAAATCAGGTACAATGACATTTCTAAGCTCAGATAAACCCTTCCTGGCAGCTCTTTCAGAACAATTAACATTAGCACTGAGTACATAATACTTGTGATTTTATTTCCATTTTATTCTCCTAAAAATTAATACAATCTCATATAAGAAATACATCATGTTCATATTTAAACCAACTGAAAGCTTTTGCATAAACAAATATTATTTATTTCCTTGAGTGTCATTAACCCTACAGACTCCCATTGATAACCTTGGAAATAAGGATTTAGAAGATTTTTTTATTATTATTTAGTTGCTCCAGCAATATTGTCTTTCATTTTAAAATATGCTGTATCTCCCAACACATCACAGCTTACACTGATAATAGTTTATAAATAAACATTGTTATTCATTTGCATTTTGCAGCTCCAGTAAAAGATGCATTAGCCTTCATTATTCTGTTCATGAACCTGATGATGATTTCTACATTGTCTTTTTTAATTGCTTTCCAAGTTCACAGCACTTCTTCTACATAATAATCTTACATTTACATTGAATTCTTTATCCTGAAAGATACCAAAGCCCTTCAAAACCTGTGAGCTGAATTCTATCCTCAGTTTTATCCAAACACTCACCAGCTGCAAAGAAATGGAAAATCTCTGAGGAGATAATTTGATAACTTGAATAAAAGAAAATTGATCACTTCAGCAGAAAATACAAAACTAGTTCAAACTGGTAAGAAATGTCTTCCTGTAATTTAATTTGTTTTTCTTCTGGGATTGCTCTTTTTTTTCCTAAACAAGTTTTCCTAGTCAGCTAGAAGTTTGCATTAAGTTCAAAGACTGTCCTTATTAAGGAGAGATTTCTCTTCTAATTTTTTGCCAGTTTTCACTGAATTGCTTTATCTCTGTGCTGATGTTATGTTTTGGGGGCTCTGTTCCTCACTCCAAGTTTTTCTTAAGCTCTTAAGTAGGTCCAATAATATCAAAGTTTCACGTAATTTCCATGTACAGGGTAGATACATCATGTTAGTCATCATATTACAGGCTTTTGCTTGATCAGAGTGCTCTAGTAACTTCCACCAAAAATGTTCTTGTGCCCTCTAACTATATTTTAAGCATCATCTAGCATGCACGCTCAAAGTTTCTATTTCCAAGCCCCAGTATTTGCACGCTAAACAGCCTAAAAATTTGCATGAAAATTCTATTATCATACAAATTGCAGATTCTGAACAATTTTTAATAATCAAGTGAATCAAGTAAAATGCAATAAGAATAGTAAAAAGTTAAAGAAATTGTCAATTTGTGGATAGTATACAGACCAGTGAGGAAAACAAATCAGGCATGTATTATATGGGGATTTCTAGGATACAGATTTCTTATGTGCTTTTTTAAAAATCTGTTGTTTTAATTTATAAGACTGTTTTATCAAGGGCTTCTTCAAAGGCTATATTTCTTGATACATCTTAGAAACAAATAAACACTCCTTGCACACATATTTTTCTCTGCACAAGCATGATACTCGAGACTAGGTAACCATTGAAGATGAACATAGAGCTGTGTTTAGAAGACTGATGGTAAAAAATTAATACCAAATGATATTTAAAAATGCAAACCTGCTTTTTCAGCAAATGTTATTCACCAAATTTTTTAGTGGTTCCAGGCTACTGATTTTCTGCACTTGAAGATCTACCATATAATAATGCAAGTTGCAAAAAAACTTCATAAAGTAGGCATCAGTTTCTCTGTTCCTTAAAATATTGTGGTGACCTTGAGTCTTGGTATGCCAGGAGATTTCTTGTAAACCAGTCACACTGAATGCAAAGACACACAGCAAATCGAACTAAAAAAGTAACTATCCTTTGGAAAGATATTACTCTCACTTTTAGGCATGCTCTTACTTTCCTTCCACAAGAATTGTTACAAACTTTCTGAACATTTTTTATTATTGCGCTTTATAACACATACTGAGAACATGTTTGGTCTGGTAACAAAAGATCATGGGCCTCAGAAGACAATGCAACTGCGAGCTGAATAATGGTAAGGCAAAACTTTTGTATCCACAGAAGATCTGTACAACTGGTGCAGTGGGAGAAGATATTTTGCCTTAATGTAAAAGTTCTAAGAGAAGCAGTGTTTTAATTTCTTCCAGTGTTAGCGATAATCTTTTTTTTGCTCCTGTTCTGCTGTGGGGGATTTCTGAATCTCATTGACCTCCTAAAGCATTTAGAACTATTTCCTTGCTTGTTTGCACAAAGACTTCCCCCCCCTCTCAATTTTGCAAAATCATGTCCACAAAACAGGAATAAAAAAAAAATACCATGAGATCGCAACGCTCATTCAATTTTTGTTACAAAACTTACTGAAAGTCTTATTAACAACCATGTTCACATGGGAATACAAATATGAGCACAGCTGCTAGAGGTTCTCGAGGTGATTCAGTATATCCCATCTCTGGATTTGAGTATCTTCTACATTGATTTTAATTCTAGAAGTCCATTCATTTTAATTCTTTTTGTTAGCAAGGGGAACACATAAATCCCAACAACTTTCATTATATCGCTTGCTACCCATGTTTTTTTCTTAGATCATTGAATGACCACGTACCAGCTCCCAAAGATCTGTAATAAGTATGGGTTATGAATGTATACAGTGAACGTAGGGATAGAACGAGTTTTCAATCAAAAAATATTATATTTCTGTTACTAACTAATATCTCATTCAACTCTCAATGGTTCTCTTGAATTTCATATTAAGGATTCATATATATTTTTGCATGAGAAATAATTCTGTACTTGAATGTGCAGCTGTTGTTCATCTGGGTAATCTTGTTTCTGATGCTCAGGAGAGACCTGACACAGATCATCAGCTGTGTAAAATCTTGAGGGGCAACACATGTCAAAAAAAAGAAAATGTAATTGCAATTCATATGAGACTGTGAAGTGCTAGTACAAAAGGTCACAACACATTGTCATTTCTTCCTCAGTAGTTGAAGTCTGGAAGGTGAATCCTCTGCAGAAACATAGAGATGGTTATACCCTAGAACAATAAAAGAAGGATAGCAGAGGTCACTCTCACTAGAGGAAGGATCTCAGAGGTGCAGAATGGAAGAATCTGGAGGAACTCAATTATCCACCATCACTGGAGAGGTCTTAAAAAACCTCTGAGGCAAACAAAAGAAAAGTCAGCTCAGACACAGTTGCTCAAGACATTCATTAATTTACTGTGCAGTAAGAGCCAAAATAATTTCTCTGTCAGGGAAGTGCCCATGCCTATATGTGCTAGGGCAAATGGCCAATTGAAATTGCATATGAAACAGAGCGAAACTTCCACTCTATCTCATCCACCTTTTATGATGATAAACCCCTTTATACATCTTCCCTAGTTCCCACTCACCTTGTCAGCAGCTTCTTCCACTTCATTCCTGGAGCTACTGAAAGCAAACAGGCTAGGAAACCATTTACTTGTCAGTTTTCAACTCTGGGTGCTTGTTATTTCCTCTGGATGGAAACCCGTAACTCTTAAGGGGTCTGGAGTGTCATGAGAGTGCCAGATTTCAGACACAGTTCAGCCTGCTTTTCAAGCTAAGAAATCACTTCACGGATTGCATTTCAAGCAACTAAGTTACATACAGTTAAAATAGACTGGGGCTACACATTTTCTTTAACCTTTCCTAATGTAAAATTAATCAGATTGTTTTTAATGGATCAGAGGATGTGCAAAGTACCCTGTCAAAAAAAAAATGTGAAAGAATGCAAAGGGTAGTAAAAGACATTAGATTAAGCACAAACTCTTTGAAAAGAACACTAGATTAAGCATAAACTATAAAGTTCATTCTATTTTGTTTTTGCTGCTGCATATTGTCAGCACTTAGATTCAAAGAGAGTTTAGATAGTCTGCTTTCTGAACGTTTGTAAAGAATTAAAAAGTACCTTGCCTGTCTCAAATACTGTTAAGGTCACGAAAGGTATACACCTTAAGACATGCTAGCCACCAGGGCAACAACTTGAGATAAGCACAAAAGAGATGTTTGTGCTAATTCCAGGCCTGGTGGAGACGAGACCTGGTTTGCACATCCTGATTAATGTGTCAAAACAAAAATTCCCATTGTGGCAAACTGCATATACATATCCCCAGTCAATGATCAACCAGGACTCGCTGTATCTGCAGCCACCAAACTCCCACCCTGAGGAAGCAAACGAAGGCACACCTATCCTCACTCTGTATGTAAATTAGGAATATGCCTCCATGAATACTGGGAATTTGAGCTGTGGTACCCCCAGATGAACAACCTGGGTCCCCCGACAAGAGAAGAATGACTTGGGACCTCCATCGAGAAGCTCAGGGTGAAGATGATCAAACAGGATGCTGCTGATCCACAGGTGATGACTATCTCTCCCCCTCTCTCTTTCTTTCTCTCCCTCTCTC
>NW_008668904.1:0-306 GCF_000695815.1 Acanthisitta chloris
CCAAGTGGGACGGCCCCTTGCCGTGTTACGTAGGAGGATAAAAATAACCAGGATATTTAAGGCTGGCTGTGGAATCCCAGTGCAGGCAGAGCGAGCTTGGTCAGCCGCCGAGCATCACCGGCCGCACCGGCGCGGTCTGCCGCATATGATGCAACTCCAAATATATGCCTGGCAGCAGCGATGAAACAGTTAGACCTTGGGGAGGCCCAGAAGACTGAAAAAAAAAAAAATAAAAAAAAGGCTGGAGAGGTTTTTTTATTCTCTTTTAACGCATTGTCTCTAGCACGGCAGGTATCTTTGTATCTC
>NW_008668904.1:383-4385 GCF_000695815.1 Acanthisitta chloris
TCAAGTGCAAGATAGTATAACACGACTTTGTCCCGGGTTTGTTAGGGGTAGTGGCAAGAAAATGCACTCATCCCCCCCTACCCCGAGAAAGAGTGGCTGGAACAGCACCGTGTTCCCTTAGGCTCTTCTCTCCAAATCACAAGTGTGGCTGAGTGCAATGCATATCTCGTCCGTTGATTAAAAGTAATTAAATTGAAAGAGCAGCCAAGGCTCCAGGAAGGAATGGCAGCCTCTGGTTTTGATTCTTTCACAAGTCACAACTGTCAGAAGTCATTAGAGGTGATTCTTTTTTCCCTGTTTCTGAAGCTTGTTTTTGTGCTATACACTAGCTCTAGACTTTCCAACGTGTAACACGGGACAGCATCTGCCAGCCTGGCTGGCATTGCCAGGACAGCAGTCTTTCCTTTTAAAACTGGTGTGACGAGCAAATCAGTGGGACTTCAGCTTTGCTTTCCCCATCCAGGGCTGGGACAGTGCAGGTGAGAAGTAGAAGGTATGATGGGCTGTCTGATTATTCTTGTAGTTTGGAGGTGAACCTCCTCACCACATCAGCACACATCACTGTCTGTTCCCTTTCCTTCAGTCGGGATTGTCAAGAGGGCCTGACAGTAGAGAGAAAGGGACCACAGGGACACTTCTCCCTTAGTGCCACTCTACACTGGGGCAAAATAGGACATGGACAGTGGTCCCAGCAGTTCCCATTTCCCCTGCAGAAGCTGAAGTCTTTGAGCAGCATTGTGTATTTTCATGAGTGCAGGTACATGGCTTCATCTCATAAGAAAATATAAGGCCTCATGGCTGCTTCCTGAACCTCCTCTCCACCTGCAGTGGGAAATCATCTATAAACATTGATGAAGGACAGAGATTGTTCCTGAGATTATTTCGGCTGTGAAGTTCTGTTAAATGTTAGCCAGAGTATAAAATTACCATCTTTGGTTTACCTTGGAATTTCCCATTCCACAGACTGTAGGACCCAATGTAACAAGAATACAGTTTAGAGAAGTTGTGACAATCATTGGGCACAAACTTAAGGTCTGTTTATTGCTTATGAAATCATGTGAGTGTATTTCAAGGAAATGGGCGGGAGTAGGGAGGAAGTTTAAGGGCCTTTGTAAGGGCTTACACCTGCCTGGACTTTTTGGTTTTGCAAGTGCTTATGGTTTTACTGCTTTATGTTCTACATTTATTCTTTCAATTTGAGTGAAATACTGAAACCAGCCAGAAAAACAGACTGATAAGAGGAGTGGCTAGAGCCTCAGTTTTCAGCCTCACCAGTAGCCCTCCATGTAGATATTCCTATAATCATTCACACTTAACTACACAGTCTTTGAGAACCACTCAGACCAAATGGTCTTTGATCCTATAAACCCTTTATTACACTGGGAAATATTATCTCCACTTTATATAGATGTGGAGCTGCACAGGAAGAAGTGCAAAGGCTCAGTGCCCTATTAGCCATATAAATTTCCCCCAGTTTCACTGGGAAAATAATTGTACACTTCTGGGTTTAAGCAGAAGAGCTGGGGTGTCACCCTGCCCTGATGCATGTCAGTCTGCTCCCCAGAACTGGAGGAGCATCTGCTGAGTCTCTTTCGCATGTCTAAGTATAAATCCTCCGGATGGGAGACAGTTCCTTCCTTCTTTCCTTTTTGATTTGTTTGGATTGAAGAGGCAACTGCAGCATCAATTCTCCCTGCACAAGGAGCAGGCTGAAATGTTCCTCAGCTGGGAAAATCCATGAAAGACAGCATGGTATTTCACCCACTGAGTGTAGCCACCTGGATTTACAGATGCCTGCCCTGGCACCCACATCCTCATGCAATTCCCAGCTTTTCTGGAAACTGGCTAAACCTTTGGGTTTGTCTAAACACATGAAGTACCACCTAGGTATACAGTACTACCTAGGGGCTTAATGGGGACCACAGACATGTCTATATCACTGTGCTGGCTACTCCCAAACATTTCAGGTGCTGCTGGCAGGGGAGCAGGACATGTGATCAGGAATATCCATTGCTCCTTGTCTTCTCCGGCAGGAGCAGCAAGTTTGGCCATGTAAAACCAACTCATCAGTCCACCAGGACCACTGTCACTCTCCTCCAGTGCTGGAAGGCATTCCCTGATGAATCTTCCTCCAGTCCGTTAAGGTGTCATCAGCCTCAGGCCCTTCCCTTCTTGCCACCACAGAAGCTGCACAAAGTGTAGCACACAAGCCCATAATTCCCAGTCATCCCTTCATGGTGTGAAGAGTTTCAGCCGTCCTGGGGGATGAGGAACTGCCCAGATTGCCCCAGCAGATTTAGCAGACGGCATCTACCTGCACCAAGGTCCTCCCAGGTGACAGTGAACTGAGCAGGGAGATCAGGCTTTGGAGGCACCCAGCCCTTGCACCACTGCACATTTCCATCTGTTGCTGTTTGGATAACCCACCTACCACGGTATGAGCACGTGGAGCCACTTGGCATTAAAGAATACCAGCCTGAGCTTCCATGGCCATGCAAAGAGGATGGCAGTCAGGGATATGTGTTTGGGTGCTGTCATGCAGCCAAATCTTCTCTGCAGCAAACACAACCCGGCAAGTTTCACATGCTTTGGAGCTTCAGAACAAAAGTTTAACACGAACTTAATTAGCCCCAGATTTTTAACACTAGTAAGCAGTTATAATGCCTCAAAAAAGAGCTATGTCTTATTGACTGTATTCCACTGATAGGTTTTCCAGTTGAAAGTCCCTTCACACCTTTAATAAATGAACAAGAACTCCAAAGCCCTTAATGTTTGAGCCATTTCTCTTTTCTTTCACATGTCGCTTGCCATGCTGTTATAATTATATTTCAAAGCTCAAGTCTCTGCATTTGTTTTCTTTTTCTGGCATTGTTTTTCATCCAGTGGCTACTACAGCCTAGCACAAACCAAAGTCACCCACCCGGGGGTTAACAGGCCTCTCTTCTTCCCATCAGGTGTCCTGGTCTACTGCTGAAAGATAAAACTTGATGCTGTTGTATCATGTAAACTTGAATGTATTTGTAACAGGGGCTTCATTTCTTTTTATCCTGATACTCTAGTTACTCTCAGTAGGGTAAATATCAGGATACCTGGCTTCTCTAATCACCTGTGTGGCCTTGGTCATATCACTTAACTTCTGTGATTTGTCTTTAGCCATGTTTGCTATTGTCTCCAACCTGCAGATTCCATGGGATACATTTCTCTCACAGTCCCTTTCAGTCTGTGCACAACAGCACAAGAGGGTCAAATCCCATGGAGAACCTCCTGTTGCCACAGCCAGTCACCATGGTTTGGAGCCCAGGTCAGCTGCCCAGCAGGGAACACCCCTTGTTACAGAGTGGGGAAGCCTCTGCTTCCCCTCAGCCTTTTTGAAAGAAGATGCATCTTGGAGACATCAGTATTGCTTTTTTACTGACACCTCTGTGATTTCTCCCACTATGGCTTCCCTCACGCTTTGAGGCAGAGCCCAGCCTCCTTAGCACCTCACCTTTAGAAAAATAAATGTTCTTTGGCATGAAAGAGACCTGCTGTGCTCAGTCTCCCATAAAACTTTCCAGCTGAAAGCAGCCTGAAAACACATCTAACCATTTCAGTGTTTACCCCAAAGGTGGCAATCAAGCAAGAGAAAACTCCCAGCCCTTGCACATCCATATCCTATAAGGAACTGCCTTCAACCACTGAAATAAAGCAAAGGTATGATCTTCAGCTGATCTCAATTACTGGAGCTCCATTGAATTGAACAGCCCTAGGATAATTTACACCAGATGAGCATCTGCCCTCAACATATGTTACATTATGGTTTGACAAGATGGTCTCAGTTTGCCTTGGGGGAGGAGCTGTTGGAGGGGAGAGTTAGGTTTGCTCATGTCTAGGAACGATGGGCTGCAAAATCCCCGAGAGTGAGGAGATAAATAGGGAAAAGAAGGCATTTGGTTATTAGGCGTTCTTATTTCCAGTGATTAGGGTGGGAAACAGCAGACTGTGTGGGAAACAGGCTTCCCT
>NW_008668904.1:4566-12018 GCF_000695815.1 Acanthisitta chloris
GGGGAAGCATGGAGGAAGAAAGAGGGAGGAAAGAAAGAAAAAGAAAAGTTTGTATTCCCAGACTCAGCTGACAGATCTGCTGTAGCCTCCTGGAGTTTTTGTAATTAGAGCAAAGGGTCTTCGGGACAGGAACTATAATTGGTTTTGAGTGTTTGTACATTTTAACTGAGCCCAGGTTAGGCATCCAAGCAAAAAAGCACTGACAGAAGGAGCTTGAACCCTAGGAGGAAAACTCCAAGGAAGGATAAAGGGCCTTCAAAAGAGGGTAGTGGATCGCATCTGACACCAGAAAGCAAAACGTACTCCAGATTGTTTTCCTTAGCAAGCCAGATGAAAAACTGTGCTGCAAACACTTGTCAACCAGAGGTCTGGGATAATATGAACTTCAGCTACAGGAGCAAGGAACAGGGAGGAAATAAATATCTCGGCAAGCAAAAACCCCAGGGCAGGATATATGACGGAGCTTCTGAATGCTGACGGGAGGTGGGAGGGGTTTTAACCCACCCTTCTTGCTGAAATTTCTATGGGCGGCGCATCCCAAGCCTGCTGCCAGAACAGGTTGTGTGATTCAGTTGCTCTGAGTGCCTGAACCACCTCTGAACAGCCAGCTCTGCAGTGGTAAATCAGAGAGGCCAGGATCGTCCCTCTATCCGCAGCTCGTATCTACACATCCAGCCACATCACTGTCCTCATCCCCATGTCCCTGGGAGAGCCCCCTCCAGACAAACCAAAATGGAGAGGGCTGGCTGGCAGTGAGCCCGCACCGTGCCAGGCCATGTGCTGGGAATTAAAGAGCATAGATGATCATGACAAGTGCTGGAGCCCATGCTGGGGCTCTGTTGGGTTTACCAGTATAGACAGATGCAGCAGCACCAGCTGCAACCAGCATTTCCATGGGAAAAGGATCAGACTGAGAACACACAGGGAGAAAAATGTATTTGCAGTCAGTGTCTCTGGTAACAGGCTGGGGTTCTTTTCTCTAAGGTTAACATTCGTTATTCGAGAAAAACAATGCTGCTGGAGATCTGCAGACGAGATGTGGTTGTGGTGGGTCATCCGGACCCACAAACAACAGTCCCTTTTTGGGTGGGATTTTCACATCTGTTCTTCTCTGCCCTAAAACCGATTTCACTGGGACAAAGCTCAGACAACACTGAGTGCTTTCAGAAAAATCTTCTGGCTCTTCCCAGCTGCAGCAACAGCAATGAGGTCCTTACATGGAGAGCACACGAGTGATGGAGAGTGTGCAAAATGGGGCCTACCTCCATTTTGTTATCAAGAGCTACTTGTTTGTTTGTTTGTTTAAAAGTCACTTGCTGGGACGGATGATACTGAAAAGTTTCTAGAACCAAACCCACGTGGTGAAGGTGGAAGCTGGGTTGAAGGCAGGAGCAGTGTCTGTGCTGGAAGTCATGTGGATTTTCAGAGGGATTCTGAGTTTTCCTCTACCTTTCAGTTGGGAAAAATTTCCTAGTTCAATCAGACTCCTCATTTATGCTCAATTTCAGTGAGTGATGGGAAATTCCAAGCTCATAGTAGCTTATTTATTAAGAGGGTCTGATCTTGAAAAATTGAGTACATGAATAATTTCTCCCCTGCCTGTTCTCCCTGGTGCAAGGTGGGAATTGACAAAAGGAAGCAACTGGGAGCAGATTCCTTGGTGGTTCATCCACTTCTCCCTGGCTCCCTGGCGTACCTGTTTCAAGCACTTTTTCAGCCTGAAGAAATGGTGTTTCTTTGGTCAGTGAGGAGCAGCACCTAGAAATAGACAGCAGACTCGTATCACTGCCTTTGCTCAACAGATCCCACAGCTCAGCCTCCTTAGCAACAAGCTCATGTTAGGCATGTAGAAACACTTGTGTTTGTATATCAGAATTCATCATCCCACCTCTTCAGTTGAAGCCATGGGCTGGATGCATCTTGTTATTCTGCCTGATCAGGTGTAAACTGGCAGTACTGACTCTGTCGGGTGGCCTGACATGATGTAGGAAGGCAGGGCTAGAGGGAGCAGCAGACCTCCCTGACTTGCTAGCAGCAACTCTGCACCTACTAGGAATGGTCATGGAGCTGAAGGAGAGCAGTGGGATGCACCTTTTACAGAGAGGAGGTTTCCCTTGCTATAGTCTGGTGGTCACACTGTCATGTTACTTCACACTCTTCTTTGTGCAGGCTAATCCCAGTCTGAAACTTCCACCTGCATCCTGATGGGCAATGGCAGGCAGCCTCTTAAATAACAGGCAGGATTTAGGAGGGCCAGGCAAGCTGTCAGCTGGTCACCACATCTGAGGTGTTTCAAGGAACCTCCCATCACTGGAGAAGTTTAAGAGCTCTAGACAGTCTTTCCCTGCTGAAGTTCAAGAAGGTGGCAAGGACAAGAATGTGAATCCATTCTTTGGGGGCTTCTTCCTTGGAAAGCACCAGTTTGGGCTGTGGTCAAGAATGGAAAACAAGGCAAGAAGGACTTCTGGTTTTGCCCAGTCTCAACATTCATGACAATGTTTCCATTTTCCATCTGTCTTATTCTCTTCCTCCTTAAAAGGGTGCATTTCAGGATTTTTCCAGCATCCTGCAAAGTTTCGTCCAGCAGCAGGAAAGAGTTCTCACTGTTTGCGTTTGAGACGCAACAGGGTGCACCAAACCGGAAAGCTGAAACAAGCCACACCAGCACCTCCAGCCATGGAGGTCCTGTCACATGACTGTGGAAGCATCTGGCTGCAGACCACCACGTCTGAAATGTGGGACCGTGTTTGCTGAATCCAACCATTTCAGCCAGTTGTTTGCACCTCGGATGAATTTCTGAGTTATCAAAAACCAACCGACTGTTTCTCAGAAGATTGTTTTCCTCAGACTCCTCTTTTTCTTTGCCCAAGGATATTGGCCCTTCTTGAAGAACCGGACATATAATTAGAAATTAATGTCTATTCGCTTTGATGGATTTTGCCTCTTTTCTGAATCCTGAATTATCCACAAAGCTGTTACAAACAGAATAGAATGTATTTGTTCATCAAAAAAAAATGATTCACCCGTTTCTTCAGGGATTAATTCTCAGTTTTGTTCGTGAGTGGCTTGTTGCAAATAGTCATAAATTCTACCATGTTGGGTTCCAACCCTGGAGTGATCTTTGTCTGGACTTCAATGGGGCTTTGCATGGGGGGGGCCTGGCCACACAGATCTCATTGCAGGATTGGGCAATGGTTAGTTACATAAGTCATATGATGTTGTTTCTGTTCTCTGACTGGCTGGCTTATGTAACTACAGAACAATAGTGAGCATTTGAATATAAAGGCAAAAATCGTGCCTCGTATTTGTTCTTCGTGAGAGTCTGTTCAAGGGCTGCATTCTGCTGTCTGTGCAAGCCATAAAGATATTTTCTTTGACAGTCCATTGGTGGTGAGGACATCTGGAGTAGGTGACACTAGCAGAGCTACTGAGACGCTCTCTGTGAGTTCATCTGAGGACTGTTTGCAAACACTGGGCTCACATTCTCCCCAGTAGCAGCTGTAACAGAACAAACCCAAAGAGAACAGCTCATGAAACTGGGCCATCCAGGGACCCAAGTCCTTGACTGTAATGCAACTGCACTGACTGACACCTTATAAATGTCTAGCCATTGAGTTTAATACTTCCCTTATTCCATTTCAGGGGAATAAAAAGGCTTAAAAGCATGGTCAGGGTTAAAAATGAACAGCTTAGGGTAAAACATTGTCAAGCTAATGTTTGTGTGTTTATTCTTATACTTATTTTCCCACTTTTTGTTAAAATCTCAAGATGATTTCTATTCAGAGAGGGAAAATAGGAATTCACAACTCTTTTTTTCAGTTGATGTCTTATTTTTGTTCATCTACACAATTCATCTTCAGAAGATTTTATCAGTCTCCTGGAGATTATATGACAAGTTCTTAGTTCTGGTCTTGTTTTGTAGGGTGTTTTGTTCTCCTAAGGTCCCACTTCTAGGAGTCATGTGATTACACAAACATTCCCGACTTCCAGTGTTTTAAAAGTAAGTTTCTAGTCAGCATTGTTGCAGAGAAAAGACTGAAAACATAAACCCTCAAGGCTGTGAAAAAGAACGCACAAATTACCATTTTTTTAAAACCTCATGATTTCTCAATCTTATGTTTTTTGAGGATAGCCTGACTAATAAGCTTTAAAAGGGCTGATAATATTAAAGCAGAATCAGAAGAAGACCACTGCTTAAGGTCATACAACATGACCTGATAATCTTCCAGACTTCAGGAGATGTCACCATGCAGCAGGCAAGTACTTTTCCTAAGTCACTTATGATGGTATAAGGCCATCACAGCCCGTTCAAAATAATTTTGTTCCTTATGCATGTCGAATTTTAGCTAAGTCCCAAAATACACATTATTTATGGCAGCAAGTTCAACAGCTCAGAAAGCATTGTTGCAATCCACAGTGTAAGTAGCTGTTCTTATCCTTTAGAGTCTCCAGTGTAAACATGGGTTTTGACATGGGCATTGAACACATCGAGCCAAAATTCAAGAGGCCACAGCTGATGTTTGCATGGCATCTTCAATTTCTAACCTGAACTCACAAAGGCATGTGCAGCAGGTTATATCTTACAATGTGCAGCAGAGCCAGGAAGTGTTGCCCTTCATCTCTTTAATTTTTAACATACCTTGGAAACACTCTCTTGTTCCAGAACTTGGAACTCACTGAGAACTTGCTTTTTTTATCATATTTTATTCAGATGCCACTAACACAGATCTACTTAAGACACTCTGCTGGTGGCAGAAAAGATAATTCTGGTAGAAGTTGTGCACGTTCCTCATGGCTTAAAGGAAGTTTGCACCAGACAGAGTCAGAGTTGTACATCATGGTGGCAGGGCTTCCATTGATAAATATAAATAGAGCCATTCCTGGAGAGCCCAATTGCTGTGGAAAGCCAGGACATGGAGCAAGCAAGAACATCTCAGGGATGGTGTGCCTGCCCTTTAGAGGATTTCTGCTTTATAGTACCTCCCAGAAACAGTACCTCTCACCCTTGCAGAGGAAACTAAAGCCTTTGCCAGGTGCTACAGGATCTCCATGCTAAAACCAGCCAGTGGAGACCACCATAAGGTTGAAGACAACATGGTTATGTAAATAGATGAAGAATAAGCAAACAGCATTTCTTCACTGCTCAGACAAGCAATCAAGTACTGCATCTCTACCAGCTAACCTGTTCCAGGTGACTGTGTGAACACATATTCTCCAAAGCAAATGAGAGTCAAAACATGTTACCTGAAACCTTTCACTAAGACCAAGGTCAGTTTGTGAGGATCAAAGACCACGTTCTGCTGACACACTGTTCCTCATTAAGTCATGGTAAGTTATGAGGCCAAAGTCCCAAGGAAAGTGCAAAGGATGCACAGCTAACAGTGTTTAAAGGACAATATGCTGTGTTATGGGACCGGGATGAGTGGTGGTGGCAGGGGAGTTGTTTAAGTACATCATTCCTGGACACTTGTGAGGCACTATGCAGAAGACTGAATGACTTTCCCCACCTGAATGCTATTTTAATAGTTTTGAAATGTCTTCCTTAGATGTCTCATTATTATTCCCATAGTTAGAAGCTGATTAATGGCATGCCCCTCAAACACATATCTGGGCACATGTACAAAGACTTTTTAATAGTCCCTAACAATGGCCAACAGCTGGCCACAAAGCCAGATGATTCTCCACCCTTGTAAACTCATGCTCGCCAACAATAAAAAACCCTTCTGGCTACTAAAAAGCCTGATGGAACAGATGAATCTTGTTATGGACTGGATTTTATAAATAAAAATTAAAAAGAGGAAAACATTTTAGCATGTGCATTCATAGGCCATAGGTTTCACATTCTGAACTAGCCAACTGCAGAAGTGTAGTTTTCAGAGCTAAACTTCATCTTCCAAAGACTTCTTTAAATACATTGCTGGGTTGGGTTGTTGGAGTCTTTTTTTTCTGTTGGATTTTTTTTTCCCAAATTTTGCTGCAGACCCACTAAAATACTTCCTCTGTCATGTGAGGCAGGAGTTGTGCATCTGTGCCACTTGCAAGCAGAAATCTCAGGAATGATCTCGAAGGTTTTGTTCTCCAGGCCCTGCCCTGTCATCACAGGCAGACAGTCTAGGCACATCAGCCCAATCATACATTATGCCCACACACTACAGAAGGTACTGTGGGTACCAGGGTTTCTCCAAGCTTCTCAGGAGACAGCAAGGTGAGTTTGGAAAGCTGCCTGACCCTACAGCTGAGGCATGACCCTGCAAGCAGGAAGACAGGGGAGCCAGGCCAACCTTTTCTCCCTGCAACTCACAATAAATCTGCTGTTTGGGTCTCTTAGTTTTGCATCCAACACAGCCAACATGGCTACACATCTCGAGCCATCTGCACAGACATTCCCCAGCAGCAGTTGCCCAGCTTTGTGCAACAAATGTAAATCTCCACCGACAGCACCTTCTCTCCTTCACAGTTCTTCTGTCCTACTTCCCCTCCCTCATTTCTTTTCAATTTCTCTGATTTCCATCCTTGACTATCCCTTCACTTTAGCCCTGAGGTGGTGTGTGCAACCTGAAGAGCATGGACCAAGGGATTGGATCAGCGACCAAGGCATTCAAGGGTGAACAGATTCCCCAGAAAAAAAATGAGATAACAAAAGAAAAAAAAAGCCACCAAAAATTGAAAGAAGATCTTTCGGGGGTTTGTCAATAACTATTTCATTTCAGGGCTAATTCACTCGTTTAATAAAATCAGGCTTTGTTGAAGATTCAACACCCTCAATTATGGCATTAAGAGCTAGCAATAATTGCTCCTCAGACCTTCCAAAAATCCTTCAACAAAGTGTGTGCATGAGGAGGGGGAGGCCAGCCTTCAGTCTAAATCTAATATCTTAAAGATTTCTTTGAAAAAATAATCAAAGCAAGCAGGAAAACCCTAATTCTAATAATGGTGATGACTATGGTGTCAGGCTCTCATTATACAACAAGAAGGAGCAAATGAAAGAGCCAAGCCTAATTCTTAGTCACCTTAAATATGACTCCTCTGTTAGTGGATTTCTGCAGGGAAATTTCACTGCTAGGAATTTTCACATAACAGGTATGCCCAAAACAAGATTTCTATAAGGAAGGAAGTAAGGAATTTGGCTGAAATCTTACAACAGGCTTTATTTTTACTGCCCTGGGCAGGATTTAGAGAAACATCAGCCTCTGCTTCATCAAGTCCTGACATAGTTGGGCCCAGCACCTCAGCACACTGAAAAGGACCCTTATTGATGTAAAAAATGGCTGATAATTTACATTCTCAGTGACCATGTAGGAAGTGGCTGATACAGTGAAGGTTGCAGGGAAAATACTTTGTTCCTATGGAGAAGGCTGGTCCTCCAGGGACCAGCCATGTTTTCTTTAAACAATAAAGATGGACATGAAACCATTCAGCAGAATTAAAGCATGGGTAAGATCGAACAGAGCT
>NW_008668904.1:12059-27480 GCF_000695815.1 Acanthisitta chloris
AATGGAGAGACTAGATTTGGGTTCCTTGTTTCTCAGTGCTCAGCCCAGCCCTTGTATTTACATCAAAGGGACATCCAAGGGTGAATTAAGAGATTTTTCCAGTGCAGGAATGGGACTTGGGACTCCTTCGCTCTCTTTAGGGTGAGTAGCATGCAATGCCATGGCTCATCTGAGCTGCACTGCATTTCAGGAAAGCCTAGCATAAATCAGAGCAGCCCTAGGATCACTCTGAATTACACCAGAGACCTTGTCAATCTCTGCCAAAGCTCATAGTCTAAACAGGACCAATTCTTATGTCAGAATGCACTTGCTCCCTCCTGCAACAGATTGCCATTCCCATAGCGTAATTCAGTTTGTGAAAGGTACTTTAGGACAAATTTTATACCACACAGTACATTCTGGATGTGCAAACACTATTCCCCTTCCACTGCAGAGGTGGATAACCCAAGGTGCTTAAGCACCTCATGTGCTTACACTGCCAAGAAAGAGTTTTCAGTAAAACATTTGAGGTGGGTTTTCCCCAAGCGATAGTAATGCAGCTATACTGGTAGAATTTTGTCCAATGTTTTTTTGCTGGCATGCGCTGACCTCTCTGTAATCCCAACTCCATTCACTGCCAAACCACCTGTGGATGCAGAGTGAGGGTTGCTGGAAAGAAGGATTGGCTCTAAAATGCCCTAAAAGGGGTTTCTCAGTCTCTTCAGTGGGAGTAAATGCAGGATAGACATTAAACACTCAGTGCTTCCACTCCTTGTGCACAGTTTCTCACTGCACTGATGTTGCAACTGAATACATGGCAGTCATTACTGACTCCCTCCAGGTTAAAGGAGGTGGGAAGCAAACCTCCATTGAAGTAGCACATACTGAAGGTGCAGGTTGTCACAGGTTTCACCTGTGCTTTTTGGTTGAGAGAGAAGCTTGCAAGGGAAAGCCAAAGTGTGATATGCTCTCCATAGAGCTTCATTCTTGCCTGTGAGAGTCTCTGCACACCGAGGAAGAAAGGGGCAGGCTTTGGGACCAGGTTGAGAGTGAACTGAGAGGAAGGCTCCTTTTGGCAAGTCCCCATAGACAGTATGAGTTGGTCTCAGCAAAGCCAGGTTGCTCTTCTGGATGAGTGACAGTCTAGGGCAGCAGTGCTATTTGGCCTGGTGAAGCTGAAATGACTGCCAGAGCCCCAGGGAAAATTCCTCACCTTAGCTGGGCTAAAATCCATAGCATGGGAATTTTCACCTCCTCAAACCTGTTCTCAGCTCCAAGGTGGCCCTGCTGCAGTGGAGGTACTGCTTCAAGTGGAGCTGTTCTTCCAGTACCAGTAGCCTTAAGGCTTTGGACCTTTCCCACTGCTGCTGCTCCTACACTGAGCTGTGCTTTGGCAAAGATACTGGTATTAAGGAGAACACCCCACTCCCTAGCAGGCTTGAGTGAGAGACTCAGGACTGGCTGGACCAAGGGAGGTCTTTTTCAATTAAGCCCTGAATGACACAGGGATCTGGCTTCATCATCCAGCTCTGACACAGGCTCCACAGTGACATTTGAAGTGCCTGCTCAGGGCAACATCTGACTGAGCACCCTCACCACTATCTATATGTGGAAATTTCTGGGAATTAGGCACCTCCTTGATATGTACATGATTACCCTTGCAGGTGTGATTCTCATGCAGTTCCAAACCTGCAAAGTGGGGGTAGTGGTGCATTGCTTGGTACTCTCATCCTTGTCTTCACTCTTTAGTCAGATGTCCTACAGTTAGGGACTGTTACCACTTAGGACACGTGGTCTTGCTAAGAATGAGGAGAGCTCTTCTACCCACACCAGCTTTGCAGCATTGCAACTTTAGTGTTATGAAAGTTATCTCTAATGTCCAAAAGAGAGGAGGAGGAGGAGGTTGCCAGGGTTGTGCCTCTCTGATATGACCTCACACAGGCTGGTTTACAGCCAAGTCACGAACACCAAAATAGAGAGTTAGATAGCTGTACCTGCAGGTACTTTTCAAGTTCAGCCCATGCTCATTGGACCTTTGCATCATTTTAAATTAGGTGCTGATGCTTTTTATTTACACTGAATTTAACTTAGTGTGCTTGCTTGCTAACTTCCTGCTTATCTAGATACCACATAAGCATATGCCCATTCCAATTACAGAAAGAATGAGAAATACAGTGAATGCTACACGTTTTAAGTCAGCATAATAAATTACCAGAGCTGTGGCACGTACCTGTGCATGTGAGGGAGAAAAAGAACAAATAAAAAAAAAACCCAAACCAACCAACCAAAAAATACAGCTGAATTCCGCCAACCATTTAATTAGAAGTAAGAACATCTCCCTTGCAAGGCTCACAGAGGGTTTCCAAGGTGAAATTCATCCTGGAAACTTCTTGCCATGCTGAAAAAGGAAGAGCTGTGTTACAGAAGAGTAGGAAGAAATGTGAAAATATTAGCAATAAGCACATTTCTGTGGAGTGTGCTGGGTATTGATGAACAGCTAGCTAAAGGCACTATAAACTACAATGAGCAACTGCAGCACTCAGGTCTCCTGAAAGAAAAAACTCTAGTGGAGAGTGTCACAATTTTCCACCACGTGAGCAAACTGTTATGGATAGCAGAGGCAATTCTGCTTGTATGAGATTGAGTGGTAGCTGTATGTGTCTCCAGTGAAAGGAAGAGGGTAAAGTCAGAAGCTTAAAGTGATTCTATAACAAATCAGAACTCAAGGGAAGAGAAAAGGTAGATAAAAAAAGCATTGTAACAGAGTCAAGGAAGATCAAGAGTATGAATAAAACAGAAGAGCAGAATGTATGATTCACGCTGTTCCTTATGGCACCTTCTTTTAGCCACCAGAAACAATCAGAAGTATGAGTATATTTCTGATATATATGCATGTATATATGTACATAAATACATACATTTTTATATATGTATATTTGAGCATAAGGGGGACCTCATCAATGTCTAAAAGTATCTGAAGGAAGGGTGCCAGGAGGATGGAGCCAGGCTCTTCTCAGTGGTGCCAAGCAATAGGACAAGATGTACAGGAAGTTCCACCTGAACATGAGGGAGAATGTCTTTACCATGTGGGTGACTGAGCACTGGAAGAGATTACCAGAAAAGGTGTGGAGCCTCCCTCACTGGAGATATTCCAGAACTGTCTGCACACAATCCTTTGCCATGTGCTCTAGGATAACACTGCCTGAGAAGGTAAGTTGGTCCCGATGACCCATTGTGGTACCTTCCATCCTTACCCCTTCTGTAATAAGCAGAATCTTTTATTCATCATTCATCAAGTCAATCCATTTCGTGGAGGTACTGCTGTTAAGCACCCTGAAGAGACAGTTGCTCTGACTGGGGCTTGGGGATAGACTTTGTCCACTGCATCCATGATGCTGGATTCATGGTGAAACAGCTTGTTCTGGAGGGTTGGTCCCTGGCTTGCCATGTGAGGAGAGATTTCCTGCAGCTGCAGTGCTGGAAGCCCAGGCAGGCAGATCAGCCTTGTTGTGACAGCCAAGGCCCTTGCACAGATAGATCTGTTTGCAGAGAGGTTAATAAGATGCTTGTAAGAGCTAGACACCCACTGCTCACAGCGATTTCACCTCCTCCTTCCCTCACGCCTCAAGATCAACACCAGCAGTGTTGCCAAGCCTCTAATTACATTTTTAAAATCCTGTCAGGTTGTGAGGATGTGATGAGCTCTAATTGTGGAAGAGTGTTTAGGGAGACTTGTAATTACACAGTCATTAAGCCGGTTAAACACACCATGGTCTCTTTTGCAACCGTGTCACTTGGCTCCCTCCCAGCAATGACACAAATGCAGGATTAAGCTGGCAATTAGTGATCAGCAGGTACCAAACAATAACTCCAAGCTCCACCACCGACCAGCAAGACTTCTCCTGGGCTGGGGCTGGTGTTGATGTTGAGGGCCTTCCTAGCCAAGAGGTGTCCTGAGCCCCTGTGAGAAGCCAGAGAGGAAATGTTTGCTGATGTTTCCAGCCCAGCTCTTGTGTTCACAGTCCTGCCCAAAATCCAACAGTGAATGAATGTTATTCTCCTGTTTCAGAACTTTGAGAATGTTCTTGGCATCCTACAAAACCCAAAAATGCTTGCATGAGGAAAAGTAGGTACTGGAGGAGTACAGGGAGGTGGGAAGCCCTTCCAGCTCACTCTGCAGGAGATAAGTCTAGGTGAGGGACCCAGAATCCAGCCTTTGAGGTGGAAAATCCAGGACAAAGCAGGGACCTGCAGGTAGTTCTCACCCATGCTGCCTATGTGGCTTCCTGTCTCAATCCTCATCCACCAAATCCTTGCTGCTAGACTTTGTTGAAAACTGTTTGTAGCTGTACCTCAGATTCACTAAAAACGGGTTTTTTAATTCTTTTTGTTTCCATCAGGAAATATTCCCCAGCCATTTTTTTATAATTGCCTCATTTACTAAATGAATTTCCTTTAGAGAAAACAAACAAAACAAAACTTCTCCTGCCTTTGTGGGAGGAGTGAGGAGTAGAGGTCATTAGACCAAACTCTTCTCTGTCTACATCTCAGACCTTGTGACAAGGCAAACCGCAGCCCTTGGGCTCTATTCAGCTTTCTCAGTTTCTTTGAAGTCCACTTTCATAACTGTTCACCTCATAAAGGTCAGTTATGTATATAGGAAACATTTTCCAGATTCAAACTAGGATGGAGGAAGACTGATCATGATGCAAATCTCAAGGACGGTAAAAGCTGTGTAGAAAGAAGCTCCAGTAAGGAGCAGCTGAGGAGGCTTTTTCCCAAGATAGACCTTGTCCCAAGACCAGATTGTATAATACTGTCCAATAAGAAAAACTGTGGTGCTTACATAAAGAGAAAAAGTGGAATAAAATCAGCTTGGATGTCTGAATTAGCCCCAAAGATTTGTACTAAAGGCGTTCCAAGCAATTTGTTGGCTTTCAGCTCCACATCCTAGAGGAAGGGAATGCCTTGGCAGCTACTGCATCCCAAGCACTCAGCTTATGAAGAGAATTTAACTCTGAGGAGTCTGCCTTTCTGTCTCCTGACAAAATTAAAGGGCAAAGCTACTGCAGCATTGTGGGCTTAGCAGGTGAAGGGGGATGTCACCAGGTACCGTGACATCCCCAGACATGAGTGGGGAGGAACTACCCAGCCACATCTAAACAGATGATCATGGTGCTGTCCTCTCTGGACCGCAGTGCCAATACCTAGGGGGCAAGGGACATGCCCTGGGAGTGGATCCCTGGAGATCCAGGTCAGCTGCCCACACAGTGCTGCTCACAGCCCTCCCTGCCACACTGCACATCACAGCGCCTTCCCCAGGGAATGGGAGCTGCAGGGCATGTACGTGGGAACTGCTGCTGGGGAAATAAGTAGCAGTGCCCTGCCAAAAAGACAACGTGTCTTATGCATCATGCAAAAATCCATCTGGCCAGTCAGTCCTCAGGTAGACTGAAATTACCCTTTATATTCTCTGTGGGAGCCCCATGTACAACTCCAGAAGTCCTGCAACACAGGAAAAGTGTCACATAATTTTGTTTCTTTACTCTGTTATCATCAGAGCTACCTGACTGAGCCATGCCAGGAGGAAAGTCCTCTTTTGATGTAAACCTGTTATGAACGAGAGTAGAAAGCTTCTAAAAAAAAAATTACTGGTTCCAATCCAAACTCACATGACAGAAAGAGCAAAAAAAATCCACCCAAGAAACCACAGGAGACGCACATTATTCCCACGTGTGTAAGAGGGTATTAAATTGAGTAGTGACAAACTTTAACCAGAACCACAGCATTACTCAGAACAGCTTGTCCAAGCCTGCAGAAATCATGGTCAGAGAGTCTCCCAAACGGTAGAGGTGGACAAGGATGCCAAGAAAGACAAGTCTTCGCTGGTACTGCTTTATGTGGAGGATCCTCTTATGAATGGTTTTAATAAAGACTTAATTGATTGTTCTGGAGTCCATCAGGCTAATAAACATTTATGGTCCTGACTCAGTCATCTAGAACACATTCCACAAGGCACTTAGAGGCAACTGTACAAGACAGCCAGACGCACGTCTGTCATGTGCCGATGACGTCTATTAATCATACACTAGTCATGCACAAGTCAAACCTTAAGAGAAAGTGGGATCTCTGCATCTTTTTAACCAGTCAGGAGGTGCAATAATCATTTTGTCCTTGTAGCGCCAGGCCAGCATTTGGGAGACGTCTGTTCTAATCCTGTTCCTGCAGCAGGTTTCCATGTGTGCCCTGGAGTAAATCACTTAAGGATGTCAACACAGTAATGATCAGCTCTCCTGTTTTCTGGGCACAGACAGAAACAGAGGCAAATACAAGGAAGACACAACCATAAAAATACAAATTAAGATAATGCTAGATTCCCCTGCTGCTTAATCATGTAAATATACAAATACAGCTTGACGACAGTGACTCAAAGGAAACAATGACCTTATCAGCAGTCTTAGATAGGCTTGAGCCATAAAATGAAAATAAATGCTCCACTGACATTCCTTATCATCTCCCTAGCGTCTACTGGAGAACTCAATTTACCTCAGAATATCTATTTCCTCTAGCACACTCAGCATCAGGAGAGTCTGTTGTCTCTCCACAGGCTCTCTTTGTAGCTCCAGCAGCAATTTCCAGTCATTGCACTGACCTCTCATTGGGTTTCAGACAGCAGCTCTAGCACTGCACTACCTAGCAGAGCATGGTCAGGGTAGAAAACCATCTCTCTCACACCTATTTTTGCCTCCTGAGCTACAGCCTTGCCTCCATTTTCAATCATTCTGCCATTCATTTGCACTCCCAAGAAGCAGTCCCATGGGATTTTAATCAATCAGGTTCCCACATCCACTGGGCAGCATCTGGGAAGAGCCCCATCTCTTTGCACTTAGGGCTTGGGAACTCAGAGGTATAAAGGAGTCACCCAAAATCTCTTTGCACACTCACGTTGGCCCAGATTCTGCTGATCCTGGCACAAGCATCTGCAGTTGGTCAGGGAACACTAATGCAGTGGGGAAACCCACTGTGAAAGGGAAACTCCTGGGATGGGAGGAGCTTTACACCTCTAGCTCATGCGTGTTTGAAACTAAGCCTAGGGGGAAAAAAAGAAAGCTCTGTGCTTTCCTTAGAAGAAAAATTTGGCAGAGAGAAGAGGAATTGTCTGGGGAAAAAAATGAAAAGAAAAAAATTAAAACACTCCAGTCTGTAGTGCATTCGGTTGGACTTTGTCAGTCACAGCACACCTGAGCTGGTGAGGCTGTCAGGGCTTTAATAAGGGCTGGCTACAAGCCTGGCTTTGTTTTGTGATGTCAGAGACCTCAGCTAACCACTCTCATCCCTCTGTAGCAAGACACAGCTGAATGGAAGAGGCATCTCCGCAGCTGCCCCAGTCTGAGCATGGTCCCAGGGGATGGGGTGTCCTCTGGCTGTCATGCAGACATGTCCATGTCTCCGTGCTTGCTTCCCATGAGGAGTGAGAACACTGACTGCACCTTGAGCAGGCACAGCTAGGCTGAGCACAGGATGAGTTTGGTGATCTTCCTAGCAATTTAGCAACACTCAAGTCATGGTAGGCATGATGGGCTGGGTTTTTTCCTCCATGCCCATTTGCTGCATCCACAGTGCTGCTGGTACCCTGGAACATCTGCTTTACCTTGCTGGCACAGCTGTGTGTGATGCACCTTACACTTGGTTTAGGCATTACACAACCCTCTGGCAGCGTTGCTTATCTTCTGTAGGATATCCAGGACAACCACATTTTGGGTGCCTGCCATCACCACAGATGCCAGACTTACTCACACAGGACTCAAAGCCCTTCTCCTCTGTTCATGTCACAACACACTGTACCCCAAGGGCCCCACAGATTTCAGTGGGGCTCTTCCCAGAATCACACACTGGGTCACCATGGGTAAGGGAAGTATCTGCCCCTCACTCTCCACTGCTCCCACAGGTCTCCAGGCTCTGCTTTTATGAGTAAGGTCTCTGCCACAAGCCAGGGAGCCAGCCAGGGTGGCTAAGGTACATGGCAGTGCATCCTAGGAGCTTAGCAGTCAGTGACAGTGGGGCTAAACATCCTGGCACTAGATTTCAAGAGAAAAGGGCTGCACTCTCTGGCTGGGTCCTGGTGAGACACCAACAGAGTATTTCAACCAGCAAACCCTGCACCAAGTGCAGAGTGGCCAATGGGGATCACTTCATCCTTCTGAAACTCTGTGTGATCTCCCACCCCTCTCTGCCCTCTGCCTGGGAAGGAAAAGCTCTGAGCTGTGTTTTCCCCTCAAATTCCTCTTGTGCCCAGAAATAAGAGACAGGGAGCAACACACATCTCATACTGTAAGGTCAGGTTTTCACAGGCATTTCACCTCACTGTAATACCCAAGGAGAATTAGGCATTTATACATCTTCAGCTGTATGAGCTCCATCTCCTTCTCATCAGCTGCACACAAAGTACTGTTTGGATAGGCAGACAGGCAGTTCACCAGCACTCCTGAAAGTTTGTGTTGAAAGGAGAAGACTTCCCAACTGGCTACTGCATGTAATATGCATCTGCCATCACTTTATCCATGCCCTGGTGCTACCCGTGGGATTTGTTCCAGCTGCATTTGGGCAGCATGAGAATCACACAAGGACAGGAGATGGTAAAGAGCAGACAGGATGGGAATTTCTACTCTTCTTCCAGTGATTTTTTCCTCTCCCACCACCATAGGGGAAAAAGTAATGGCAGAAATATGTTTGATCTGGGAGAGGAACAGGGATTTTATTTTTGTTCAAAAATGATAAAGTACTCCAAAAGAAATTCCAGTGAAGAACAAAAAAATCACTTTCTGTCAAAAGTGTTTTGGCCAGAACAGTTTCCACCAGCTGTGACCCATGTTTATCTCAGCATCTTCTTCCCCATCTCATGGTATTTTTAGCCATATTTGCCAGAGACATGCTTCAGTAGCAGCATGGCTGGTTCCAGGATTATCTCCCTGCAGACTGCCCTCCTCCCCCTCATGTATTTGGCTTCACTGAATGTGATCCTAATCTGATTAGGGGCATCCGTTTTTAAGGGTAAGCCCAGAGAGACCCTAGGGAGAATAACTGGTGCCTCAGCTCAGAGGGAGGCAAGCCTGAGCTGAGTCTGAGCTGAGCCCACGTGGCAGGGAAAAGGCAAGGGATGCCCCAACCATGGCATCTACACAGGATCCGGCTGAACCTGGAGCTGTCAGCCCAATTCCAGGCAGACACTGGTGCTGGGAACTGTCCTGGTCGCAGAGCAGGGCAGAGAAGGGAAGAGGATCGATCGCACTGCAGAGCACTGATCAGACACAGGGGCTGACTGGGATGCATCCTGCCTTCCACAGCACCCCAGCAGTGCCTGCAGCTGGAGCTCCCATGACTGCACCAGGCACTGCAGTGCTGCCCCTGCCTCCCTGTCCAACATCCACTCAGGCCCTGACAAATGCTAAGAGAGAAGTGTTCTTGGATGACTGATATTGAATACCTCTACTTGAGGCTTATAGTCTTTGATTGTGTCTTTTGCAATGCTTGGGGCACTGATAAAGATTTGAATGCTGCTTCCACACACTGAATTAAGCAGTGTGTGTTCCTTCCCCCTCAGTACCACCCTTTCCCTGCACTTGTTCATGCCTGGCTATCAGGGAGAAAATAAGGTTAGTGGATGCATGCAAATAGCAAGAGAGGGAGGGTAAAGGAGGGAAACACCCTGAAGTCTTTGTGTCTGCTGCCAATCACTATAAAAATAATGGCCATCAAACACAGATGCATATTACCCTGCTGTCTCCTGCCTGGCTGCCACCACGGGCAGGACTTTAGTCAAACACATCAGTTAGAGTCAAAGACATTGAACTTGGGACCATTTTCTCTGATAAGAAGAAAGTGTGACAGCCAGACCAAGAGCTGGGAGCCTGCTATCTCTTGTATGCTGCGAGTAAGCCCTGCTTTGTGCTGATAGTTTAAAGATCTTTGCCCTTCAGTTGGAACAGGAAATCTTAAAATGGAAAATATGCAGATTAAAGGAAGGGGTGAGGCTGGTTTGAAACACAAGAATGTACATAAGGATAGGAAGCAACAGGTTGTTAAGAAAGTACAATGCAGTTGTTAAAAAAACATCAAGGCCCCAATATAGATTATATTTCCCCTTATGAGGGGTCAGCAAAAATTATTTTTTCTTCCTTTTTTTTTTAAAGATTTTGCCATGAGCAGAGGAAACTCTTTCTCCCGCCCATGTGCTGGAGCATTGCCTTGTTTTGCTGGTCTCCACAGAGCAGAGGGGGTGAAAAGCCCCTTCCCCAAGCACAGAGAAAACATCAGGAGAGTAATACTGAGACAGGAGTGAGGCAACCACCTGCTGCCAGAGGAATGGCAGATTCAGAAGTGCATGGACTACCAGCACCTTGTTTTCAGGTGATGACTATGCTAATAAGCTGAGCATAGTCAAGGCATGAGCTTAAGGAGTTTGCTGATTACAGGAAAAAAGTACATACAGGTCAGTCCAAGACCTCTTGAGGGATGAAGGTAGAGATTTTCAGATCCTCAAAGGCTTCCCGATTCAGGTTCCTTACAGCTAAGGCCAAGGTACAGCAGAGATTAAACTTTTACTGTATGCACAGCTCTGAGACTTGGTGCCTTCAGGATTTGGTAGCAGCAGATGAAGCTGATGCTTCAGCAGCAAGTGTAGGATTAAGGCACCTCTTTTCCTCCCAGGTCCTCCTCTGGCATCCAAAGTCTTATCTTCTACAGCCAGAGTTGCTTGTGTAAATCAGCAACTGCTCTCTCACAGGTATATTTCCTCAACCACCACTGGGGTGGGATGCATGTTCAAATGCCAGCCAAATTCATATACAGGGATCAGACCATCAGTCTTCTGTCATGCAGCACCTTTAACTCAGTACTTTTAATGCCACCAATCCACACAGGTCCCAGATGGCATCACTGGTGTCCGTTTAAGCTCACCTGACCCACATCCTTGCTTAGCAAACATTTTCTTTGTTTATTATATCCCCAGTGCCAGATAGCAAGAGAGGGGAAAATTAACTCAGTATTATTAACAGCCTTACAGCCTTGCCCTTTAAGTCTAACTAGAGAGAGAGTTATTGCCAAGACATACAGTGCCCAAGAACCAGCTGAGCTCACCCGAACACATTGGCAGGACTGGGCCACTGGTGCAGTGGAAAGCTTCCTTCTCCAGTCCCAAGTGATGGCACTGAATGTGAAAACGTCTGCTCTGAACTACCTCTCTCCTGGAAATATGACTGATGGATAAGTGCCAGCATGGCAGTGGTGCTGCTGCACAGACCCTTCTCTCATTCACCCAGCAGCAACTAGCAACAGGCTGCCAGGATGAGTCTGCCTGGGGATGTGAGTGGCTTCTCAGGTGTGTGACATTCCAATTTCCTGGGTGGGCTGGGCCTCTCCATACCACTGTCCTGGGGGTAGAGGACCTTTCTGGTCTCCCAGGTACTGTCCCAGGCTCTCTCTGGGACACTCAATTTCCACATCTTACCAGTTTCCAGGAGGTTTACCAACTTCCAGATTTGGAGTCTTCACTGCATAAGGGAAGCTCTGACCCTTGAACTGGGGCATGAAACCCAAAACAGGGGATATACCTTTTACTATGTGTCCTGCATCCTGTTATATGACCTAGCACTATTTCCAAGTGTCCAGTCCAGATCAGTTTGTCTCTTGCTTACCAGTGACGGGCACCAGTATATTTCCAACAGTGTCCAGGGAATGACTATTTTCTCACCACCATTATGGCCAAGAAAAACCCCAGAACTGAAGTGAGAGTGTTCTGGGAACCAGCTGAGAAGTGGAGCAGAGCCAGCTGTAGGTCTCTCAGCAGTGTAAGCACAGTCAGGTCTTGCTCTTCAAGACTGCTCCCATTTCAGACAGAAAGATGATGACATGTGGGAAGAAATGGCTACTTTTAAAGAAGGTTGTGTCCACTCTGTTCAAATATTTTGCCCCCTCTCTGCACCACATCTCTTGATAAGCAGCTGAAGGCAGCTGAAAGGGCTTTCTTTTGGCAGTACAAGCAACATAGTCCAGGCAACACTTAATTTGCTCATCCCTGAAGCAAATGGAACTTACAGATCATCTTGTCCCAGTCAGCTGCCATGGTGAGAGACACCTCCCCACTAGATCAGGTTGCTCAAGGCTTCATCCAACCTGGCCTTGAACACTGCCAGGGTTAGGGCAGCCACCACATTCGTGAGCAACCTGTGCCAGTGTCTCACCACCCTCACAGGTAAAAACTTTTTCCTAATATCTAACCTAAATTTCCTTTCCATCAAATTGAATCTGTTACCCTCTGTCCTATCACTGCAATTCCTAATAAATCTTGTACTTGGTTTACAATTCTTGTTCTTGCTTTACCAGGGAACAAATATGGATGAAGGTTCTGCAGGTTTGTGTCTTCCATAAGCTGTTTCCAGCCATGTGCTGTTATTCCTCCACTTGCCAAAAAATGTGCAGAGTCTGCCAGTGCAAGAGGATGGAGGGACAAATCAGGCACCCTCAGTAGTATCCTCAGGTTGGAGAATAATGTACTATGGGGAAGGATGTAGTCCTGGCTGCAGCACTGGTGTTGATTGCTCATCAGTCATGGCACCAAGTCCAAGGTTGTAGAGCATGGTTCGTGATAACACTGTTATGATCAAGCCCCTCCAATATCAGCAAAACTGAGATGTGTCACTGTTGTTAATTCTTTGCCTACTGGATCCCAGACAGCATGTCCACAGGGACATAAAATAAACAATGGCAGGAAAGTGGATACTCAGTGCTGTTAGCCTCTCTGGCATATCACTCAGACTGGCACCTGTACTCTTAGGAGAAGCAGTCACAAAGTAGAGATATCTAGCACAGGTTGTGTATGGAGAATTCACAAGCAGGTGTTCCTTGGCTGCAGGCAGACAACTGAAAACATTCCAGCTACCTTGCAGTAATATAAGCTCTGCTAGCTTGCATTAAGGCAAAACTCTCAGCCTTTTGTCTGAAGCCAAATACTGTTTTTTCCCTCTCAGGGAAGAAGTAACCCATCTCACAGCATCATTAACCTACAGCCTCTAGCATTCTGATTAATTTCACAGGCTCTACAAGGCAGTAGCATGTCCTCACCCCGATTAATAGAACACTTAGAGATGTTTGCTCAATGGGAGAAAATATCCAGACTTCTCAGTATGGACAGAGACTGCCTTGAGCAAAGCTACTGCTAGTCTGTTGGCCACCATAGGTCAAGGTTAAGACCTTTCTTCTGCTTGAACACTGAATTATATGCCCTTATGATTTTTAGCATATTTAGCATCCTCATTCTTTAACAAAAAGACAAATTGTCTCTGTCCCTTCACTTGGATATTACTTTCAATTGTTTTCATAAAAGGAGTTTTGCAACAATGTTCACTCACATATATCCATCTTCTAATAAGTACAGTTTAATACAAAGAGTTTGGTGAAAACAAAGTAATGAAACAGATCTGTTTTGTCTTTTTTTGAAATCCAGTTCCCTAAAGGGCCCAACTTTAGGTTAAATTTCACTCCCTGTTGCTGGGATGTATCTGTAAGTTTTCCAGAAGGACAGTCCATGATTAAACAGTCATCAGTACCAGGTAACCAGTACCATCAAGTCAGTCTGGATCAGACCTGATCGTGCTCAATCACATCTCTATCTATTCAGCCAACTTACCTAACAGAAAGTGGAACTCCAGCTTGAACCTTTTTGACAGTACAACATCATATGCAGTGGGAAAGACCATACCTACAATTTTAACTCACCAGTCTTTCCTAACAGGTCTGAGCAGCAGGTAGGTTTATGCTGGATCAACACACTGTGTTGTGCGGCCACAGCACTTTTGAACTGATATTAGGAAACCAAAAGAGCTGAATTTGCTGCATCAAAATGCTGCCTCAGAGCTGATCTTATTAATTTGGCAGCAAGTGGATTCTCCATAATTATATTTCTTTGTCTTAGTGGAATCACAGGATGGGTAAGGTTGGAAGGAACCACAGGAGCTAAATGCCTTATTATTTCTCCCCTTGCAGACAACCCTTCTGCTCTGCAGGCAGTAGCGGATTCTTCCTTCTGTTTGTGTATCTCGTTACCATATTTGACTCAAATCTAGAATAGCTGTTATCAGCTCATACACAGCCTGACATCTCCTGCTTTGGGCCTGAAGAACAGTTTGTGCCCCTGGTTTTTTTTCTGGGGTTTCAGCTAATTTAGTCCAATAAAATGGATTATCTCTCGCCACAAACCTTTACTTCATTGACATCCACAGACCAACAGTTACTTCTTTTGAAATAGTGATGCTACTAGACCTGCGATTTTACTGCAAAATGTAATACAAAAGAAACCTGGTGTGTTTTGTTGTCACCTGTCTTTGCACTGAGTTACTTGAGCACGCAACAATGCCAGTATGATATGTGTGCTGTACGATACCTGTGCTGTACAATACTGCTTCGATGGGCTCTTCTCACTACTTCAGATACTCTCAAGCCAAGGGAACACTCACTGAAGGATGACTGCCTCTCAAGGCAGGTGGGGCATCACATGGGGCCTGAAGTAAAGCTAAGCACAAGCACTGTAATGTGGAAATAAAGGCTAGGATTCAGTGTATGGTTTCTAGAATCACTTTAGACTCTGGAGGCTGGGTGCAGGCACAGGAGATGATGTGAGATCCAGCCCTTTCTTGAGAACAGCTGGAGACTAGGTGGGACACCCTGAGGTGTCTCAAATAGTGCCAAACATCTCTTTTCAAGCAGCAAAATTCCACCTGTCCATCACCCCTGCAGCCCTTGGCAGGCAGGAGTCTGTTGTCACTGCGTGGCCTCAGTGCAGGAGATTAATCCCAGCCCTTTCTGTTTAGTAGCATGACACAGTTGCCTAGAGGTGACCAAGTTCATTTCTCACTCCTAGGCAGCTGTGGGAAGTAATGTTTTATTCTCATACAATGACTTGCAAGCAGGTGTCTGCATGTGTGTGGCTAGCAGGTCAAAAGAGGTGATTCTCCCCCTCTACTCTGCTCTTGTGAGACCCACCTGGAATACTGCATGCAGTTCTGGTGTCCTTAACATAAGAAGGACATGGAACTGTTGGAGCAAGTCCAGAGGAGGCCACAAAGTTGATAAGACGTCTGGAGCATCTCCCCTATGAGGACAGGCTGAGGGAGTTGGGGCTGTTCAGCCTGGAGAAGAGAAGACTGTGTGGAGACCTCAGAGCAACTTTTCAATATCTGAAGGGGCTACAAGGAGCCAGAGAGGGACTCTTTGTTAGGAACTGCAGTGATAGGGCAAGGGGTAATGGGTTCAAACTGAAGGAGGGGAAGTTTAGATATTAGATATTAGAAATTAGATATTTAGATATTAGAAAAAAAGGTTTTTCCAATAATAGTGGTAAGACACTGGCACAGGTTGCTCAGGGACGTGGTGGCTGCCCCAACCCTGG
>NW_008668904.1:27516-38825 GCF_000695815.1 Acanthisitta chloris
TAGTGAGGAGGTGTCCCTGCCCATGGCAGGAGGGGTTGTGGCCAGATGATCTGTAAGGTCCATTGCAACCCTTAAATTCTATAATTCTATTCTATGATTCTATGTGCTTTATTTTGCTTTGTGATCTACACCAGCAGAGAAGAAGAGAAAACTGGTCTCCTGTCACCTCCTTCCATTTTACACCAGTTTACCCTAGCTGCATGGTGGGGCAGAGCTGAACTGCTTTCCTGAATTTTAGCTTCTTGTTAGAGCTTTATTGCAACTCCAACTGACAATGTTTCATAGCATCTTACAGGGGTCTTTTGAACTATATCACTGAATGTTTCTGCTTACACATCCTTACTGTAACAAACCTTCCCAATTTTGGCATGTGATGTATGTTTACCAAAGGCCAGTGTACCATTTGCTTTTCAGACTGAAAAATGGCAGGACTCACTTGTATTTTTATCCCATGTAAATTAATAAGGAGCTTCCACTTGTTGCAGGCAGATGTGACACAGCACAAGAGCAGGCAGGAGCAGAGACCACACCAGTGCTCTGACATGCAGAAACACCAGGGTGAATTGCAACAAGGCATCTACACTTCCACATGTGGCAGTGCTACCTCCTCTGATGAGAAAGACAAGCTCTGCTTGTGATGGAGTCAAGACACCCACGTTCACTCATGTTCAGCCCTAGCAGCGCTGGCGGATGCTGTACTCCTAGCCATGCCTAGGCTCCTACCTGCAATGTGTTTAAGGAATAATAAAACAATTTATCTAGCTGTTGCCCCATCACCTTGATCAACATCAGCATTCTAAGGCCAGTCTATCACCTGTTAGCTTTGCACATGGGCATCTAGACAAGCCGTAACAGAAGGAACCTCTGGGGAGAGTGCTTTAAACCTAACTGCTCCTGTGTCCTGCCCAGGACTGGGATTGTTTGGAACAGTCCCATTCTCTTGTACTCTGTTTCCACACAGGGATGTGCATT
Source organism: Acanthisitta chloris (assembly GCF_000695815.1). Lineage (NCBI taxonomy): Eukaryota > Metazoa > Chordata > Aves > Passeriformes > Acanthisittidae > Acanthisitta > Acanthisitta chloris. Next base: position 28,489 of record NW_008668904.1, read on the forward strand.
TTCAGCAGCCTTTCCTTCTGCCTGCTTTTCTGGATGATCCCAAGAAGTCTTTCCCTGCAGATCAGGGAGTAGGACTCCACAAACGGTAGCGTTCCCAGACAGCTGCAGCCTGACCTTCATTTCTCAGGGGACAGCACTGCCTGTTATTTATTCAGACATTTTGTTCTCAACTTTTATTGCTCTGTTTTATGTGGTAGGCAAGGTCAGAGCCTTTATAATATAGGAACAACATCTCCAAGATTTCTCTCCAAAGGACAAGAACTAGAGGAATCAGGTATGTATGCCAAGGCAAAAAATGCTGTGTTTTCCACCTGGACACTTATTTCAGCTATGGAGAGGCAAATAAAGTTGGGGGTGGATGGGAGAAAAGGTCATGCTTTCAGTCTTTTAAGGCATTAGACACTAGAAAATTTGCTCAATTTTAGCTCACTTAATGTGTTTCAATTCACACAACTGCTCCTCTGGTAAACACATTTATATGTCTTTTATCTTCAAATAAATTGGTTTGGCCCAAGGAAGCAAATACATAGATTGAACCCAAGAGCCAAACTAGAAGAAGCTCATGCTCATGGCAGATTTGCACTAACATCCTTTTAAAATCCCTTTGGATAAGTCATGAAAACCTTGCATTAGAGGCATGTCACCTCCCTGCACCATGAGAACTTAAGTGTTGGGAAGACACTGGGGTGACAAAGCAATTAGCAACAGGTCTTTACCACTCAAGCAGAGTTATCCCCAGATCAGGTGTCTGCATGAACCCTCTAAGCTCTGGCAGGTTCCTGCAGTGAAGTGTCATTGATGAGTGCTCTGTGTGGCTCGGTTTTGATTCTGGAGATGGCCTAAACTGAGAGGAGTTCAATATGAATTCCACCTTCCCTACCAAACCAGGAAAGTCTTGGCTTGCCCACAGGAACCATCAGGTCTCCTCTGGCCTGTATGTCTGACCAGTGTGAGCCCAGTATTGACCAGGGCTGTTGGTAAGCGGAATGCTGTGCACCACTTGTCTCCAGGAATCTAAGTGCTTTGAGTACTGACACCAAATTCTACACTCACCTCAGTTCCAAGAAAAAGAAAAAGAAAGAGAAAAAAAGAAAAAGAAAGAGAAAGAGATAAAAAGGAAGAGAAAAAGGAAAAGAAAGAAAAAGATAAAAAGAACAAAATAAAAGGAAAAGGAAAAAGAAAAATGGGGGTAGAAAGAAAAAAACTTTCCTCATTTTGAAGCTCTCTTTTCTCCAAGCATTTAGCATGTTTGAAACTGGAATACAATATAGAAAAGTACAGTCCTCCCATTTCATCCCATCCTGAAATGAAGAACGTGACACTACAAATCTCTTTTAACATTTCTGTTTCCTCATTTTCGCTTAGTACCAAGACAAAGTGGCACCAAGCTCTGCCATGTTCCTGGTTTATGGTCAGACAATAAATGACTAGCAAGTCTTTATTACAAGACTAATCAGTCATTTACGTTGCTGCAGAATTCCAGAAACAAGTGCATTATTTATTACCATGTCTTAAAATCTCTTACATTATGTTCTCTTGATAGTATAACTTTAGTACTTTGGTATACACGGTAACCTACATTCTATTTATGGCATGAGTTGATCTGCAAATTTACAAACTACCTAATGTTCTGGAAATATGAACGGTGATTCATAAATTAAGGTCACAGGGACAAGACTTGAAATACAGCACAGGCATATATATAGCACAGACTGGTATGTCGTGACATACTGGCTAATGAAATTCCTTTTATTTCTGAAGGGAGGAAAATTTCAGAAACAATAGTCCCTCTTGCCTCAAAGACAGGCCATTCTCTATGAAACACTATAGCTGTGCCATACTCAAGAACACCCCTGCAGTAGCAAATGAGTTTATTCACAACAGAAGAAGAAAACAGTTTTACAAAACATTTTACATTGGAAGCCTCTGTTTTAACTCATCTTCAAAGAAAAGGGACAGCATTTCTAGGCTTTTAGTCCGACTCAGCAGGCTGTGAGTGCTACCCACCAAGCTCCGAGGTGAAGGTTTCCACTGCTGTGACACTTCCCAAGTTTTGTGTGAGGAAGAGCTGCAGGAACAGGCTTGCAATGTTGTTCTTCCATAATTTCATACATTCAAAATGACATGCTGTCCTTGGCAACCATTCAGCTTTTGACTTCAGCTGCGAGCCTTCAGCAATAAACCAGCAGCAGTAAGGTGACTTAAGGACACAACAACTGCTTTTATTTTGACTCCAAGGTATGACCCAAAGCGTAACTGCCCTTATCCTATTTGCTGGGTTGAATTTCACATCTATACCCCAGGCACATGTGGAAAAAGGTTTTTTACCACATCCCCACAGGTCATGCAAGCAAGGTTGAATTAATCAGTCAGAATAACATTTTTTCAGATGGATTTTCAAAGGTTTGAACCCTACACATGTGTGTTCAAAGAAAGTAAGCTGCTTCCCTTCACAGTAGTGTTACAGGGCATGGCAGTAGAGAACTGTCTTGTAAGACATGCCATACCACCATCCTCATGTGCTTTTTCACTTAGAGGTTGAACCTTCAGAGGTTAGAAATACATTACTCTATAGAAATAGAGCTGTCATATCAATAAGGAGGCTGTGGGACCCCATCTTCATGGTATCTCCATATGGTTGTATAGCTTGGAGGTTTGCAAGGAAATATTGCTGCTGCTGCTGCTGGTGTTAGTATCTGACCTCAGGGACCCTCCAAGTTCACTGATCACCATTCACATGCTAGAGCTCAGTAGTAGCTTTTGCTTTATAAACCATGGTCTCCAATTACTTTGTGTCATAGTGGCAGCGTGAAGGCACCAGCTCTGCTGACCAAATGGGCAGGTTAAAGGCTGTTCCATACATCAGCAGCACAGATACACTTGGATTAGTGTAGGCAAAGGTAATCATAGACTCATAGAATAGTCTGGGTTGGAAGAGATGTTAGAGATCATCTAGTTCCAACCCCCTGCCATAGACAGGGACACCTTCCACTAGACCAGGTTGCTCAAAGCCCTACCAAACTGGTCTTGAACATTTCCAGGTATGGAACATCCACAGCTTCTCTGGGCAACCTGTGCCAGTGCCTCACCACCCTCACAGTAAAGAATTTTATCCTAATACCTATCTAAACCTGCTCTCTTACAGCTGAAAGCCCTTCACCCTTGTCCTGTCCCTGCATGCTCTTGCAAAAAATCCCTCTCCAGCTCTCTTCTAGGACCCCTTTAGACCCTTAGAGCACTGGAAGGTGCTTTAAGAGCCTTCTCTTCTCCAGGGTGAACAACCCCAACTCTGTCACCCTGTCTTCAAAGAGGAGGTGTTCCAGCTCTACGATGAATTTTGTGACCTGCTCCAACAAGTTGGTGTCATTCTTATGCTGGGAGTCCCAGGGCTGGATGCAGCACTCCAGGTGGGGGTCTTACTAGATCAGAGTAGAGGGGCAGAATCCCTTTGTTTGACCTGCTGCCCACACTGCTTTTGGTGCAGCCTGGGACATGGTTGGTTTCTGGGCTGGAAGCACACCCTGCCAGGCCATGTCAAGTGTCTTATCCACTACCACCCCCGTGTCCTTCTCATCAGGACTGCTCCCAATCCATTCTCCTCTCAGTCTGTATTTATACTTGGGATTGCCCTGTCCCATGTGCAGGACCTTGCACTTGGCCTTGTTGAACTTCATGAGGTTTGCAAGGTCCCAACACTCAAGCCTGTCAAGGTCCTTCTGGTTCTATTCCCTCCCTCCAGCGTGTCGTCCACACCACGCAGCTTGGTGTCACTGGCAAACTTGCTGAGGGTGCACTCGATCCCACTGTCCATTTTGCATGCAAAAATTTTAAGCAGCACCAAATATCAATCCCTGAGGAACACCACTCATCACTGTAATGTAGCACCAGGAGGGGGAAAAGACTCTCATGGAGAATTTCAGTATCTGTTCTGTTCTTCCTGGGCTCCTCTGTTCCATATAAAAAGCAATTCTGTTTCTAAAATGTACTTGTAAAGCTGTTGGCAATAATCACTATGTTAAGGTCTCGAACAATGTGGAATTTCCCACAAACGTGTTGCACCAAGAAAGCTCAAATACCACAGTTTGTGACAGAGGATGAAGTTTTGCACAAGAAACTAACTCTGGAATAGGTGAATTAGGCTTTTTCTATGGCACTTAGCAGGGGAACATTACAGTCCAGCATTATCCTTTCCTGTTCAGCCACTAAAATGAAAGGCTAAGTCATTCCATGTAGTGTAGATGTCAGCAAGATGTTTAGCTAAACCAGTCCCAACCTAACCATGAGTACAGAAGGCAAATCATGTTCAGCCCTGTTTCTGTTTGAGCATTATGTTGCAAACATGGAACTGCCAGTACTGTGCAGCTCAGTTAATGGGATTTTGACTCCTCTGCCCATGAACCATGTCATTTTGTAGGCTTAAGAGTCCCTGGGACAGCTCCTGTATTTTGGCATTAGGCTTTGGCACCCAATCGTCCTGATGGTTTTCCTCTGGTAAATAGTCAGCTAGCTGACCTAATGAGTATTTTTCAGTAAATACAAGGAATTACTCCTTATTCAAAGTCACTTTGGAAAGTGCTATGACCTTTTCATCTGTAACAGACAGAAGACAATGGAAAGCAAGAAGTGGGCCAGACCCAGGATCGACCTAAATGCATATGTCATTTCTGAGAATGGACAGTACACAACACCTGGCGAGAAGAAACAAAATGCAGACCCTTCCCATGTGCTTTGCAAAGCTGCACTTTCAAAACATACTTTGAAGCTGCTGCTTGGCAGGTGTAAAAATCATTACACTAGGGGAAAAAATAAAATTAAGAAGGAAAAAAAAGGAAGCTTTTAATTTCTGGAAGAATTGGGTCTAGACCAAGTAGAATATATAGAGACTTTCTAAGATAAACAGCAGTGTGATGTACTAACCCAGACAGAAAGCTGCTGCTTTGGAATTATCATTCCCAGAGAAAATGTCAGCAAGCAAACCAACAGCTAGTCAGGAAATTAACAGTGATTTGCTGGTGTTAACGAACTTGCACACATGCATGCAGTGTCTATCATGGAGGTACTTTTGCATGTGTGAGAAACCTGTGTGTGTGGTAGGTAATGAGCTGGTGCTGGTTTCTGTGCAGCAGGGAGTTTACCTCCAGGCTCTTGGTGAGCTAATGAAGGAGTTCCCTTGCTGTCCAACTGCCAAGAAGAAATGAGAGAGCGGGAAGGCAAGGACAAGGCAGGCAACAAGAGGCCAGGCCTGCTCAAGAGGTCTGAGTGAGGAACACACTTTACACAACTGCAGGAAGCACTTTGCTTCTCCAAGGCTGGAAAGCCCCAAGGACACCCTGACCAAGGAACATCCCTCCGTCCAGACTAGCCTTGGCAATGTGCAGCCTCTCCACAAAAGGTCACCCACACAGATCACCTGGGGACAGGAAGACATGGCACCTGGGGACATCGACTGGTGCCACATATATTTTCTCTGGGACTCTTACCTACAAAGGGAAAGCACCTTTGAGCCCTTCCTCACTGTAAAGACTCCAGTTGAGAAAGTTCCCTGGACCTGCACCATTATCTCCCTTCCCTGAAATCCCTCCTTTTGTTTAAAAGAGCATATTTAGTTTGGCTCAAGTAAAGGTTCTCCATCTTATCCAAACAGTGCATTAAAATCTTCCTGGCAAATGCCAGGCATGCACCAAAGCAAAGGGAAACAAATGCTTGTTTGCTCTTCACGTGGAGGTTGGATTTTTACCGTGGTTGGCAGGATGGAAACGTCACCATGCTCAAAGCATCTGCACGAAAGGTGGTCATGCTTCAGCAGCAGCACAAGCCTCCCAGTCCATGACACATGTGCCACTGCAACTGCTAGCACCCATTCCTCTGACATCCTCCCGACAGGTTATCTTCCTCCAGAAGGTGAGAAACCAAGTGAGAGTGACATGTTTTCTCCTTTTCTTGTCATCTCAACCTGGACTCTGAAAGCCAGCCTGGGTCCAGCCATGGTGAATCAACACAGTTTGTCCAAAAAGAAGTTCTCAGTAAAGGCCCTCAAGCAAGTCCTCATGTGAATGAATCAGGGGCTGTGTGACACAGGAGATCCTGTCAGGGCTTTGTGGAGACATGGGAGAAAACCACAGATGATCTGACCAGTTCCAAACAGATGTGATGAATGGACAGAGGGAGGATAAACATCCTTGTCCCTGAATGATGCCACTGCTACTGTATCTCTGACCAGAGCAGAAACAGAGGGAGGAAGAAAACAAAGGATGCTACATCTGAAGAAATTGGCTTCATTAATTTCCCACATCAAAACCCCACATCTATTAAAAGAAGTTCAGCCCTGTTATCATGTTCTGCAGCAGCAACAAGCCTGTGACAGTTCATCTCCTGTGCTTGTCTGACTGCTTCACATGAGACCAATCCAGAAATGCAGGTCCTCTTCAGGCACTGCCATAACTCTATGGAACTCAGAGGCCTCCACACACTATCCCAAAATAGAAAGTTTCAAAGTGGTCTTGTCTTTGTTCCTCCTGAGGTGTCTTCAGAAACTAATGCCACAAAACTCTCCAGTTTGGTTTGTTTGCATTTTTTCCAGAGGTATCTGAAGGTTTTTTTCCAGTGTGGATGAATTGGAGTGCTGTGAGGATTTCTCCACAGAGTTAGAGGTGGCTTACAGAGCGATATACAGCACAATGAGGATTATGACTCATGAGGCAAATGTACAGTGATGTCCATCTCCAGCAGCTCCAGAATGACAACAGAGAGAAAGTATCTCAGTGAGGAAGATGCAGGTGTGCCTGAAAAGGGGACCTCTGTCTCAGACATGAATCTCATTTCTAAATAAAAAGGCTCCTGGACACAATAGCAGAATTTGTCTACGCAGGAAAAGCTTTGGACACTGGATTTAGACAGCCTCCCAGCTTTCTATCACAGCCAACACAAGCTATCTTATGCAAGAGGACCATGCTTCTGCTGGGGACAGGGTGGGGGGACAGGGAAAAGCTGTTGGAGACTGTAAGAGGCTCTGTAACATCTACTCTTTTTCACTCATGCAGCTCTTGCCATGGTAGTGTCTGGAGGCTCTGATGAGACTGATGTCCCTCCATGCTACATGCCATATAAACACATAATAAGAGAAAATTTAGGCAGCTTGCCTTCTCTGCTAGTGATGAACTGAGGGGACTAGAGACACATGAGGAAAGGAAGCACATTGCCACAAGGCCAGTGGCAGAATCAGGACCTTCCCAGGGCTGTCCAGTGACTGGTGAGGACTCTATCAGACCTTTTGACCAAAGGGAGTGAAAAACCATACTTTGCACCCAGGAAAATACCATTTATGCACTGGTCCCACCTCAGACCCCTCTGGTGGTTTCCTCCAGCCTGAGCACCCCATCAATCCCCAGCCAAATGTGTCCTGGCATCATGGCTTTCCCACACAGAGGATCCCTTGGAAAACAACCAAGCCACCTGAAAATTTGTTTTCACCCAGCAGCTACTGCTAGCCTTGACTGCAATCTGGGGCTTGGAAAACACGGCTTTACTTGTTTTAATTAAAACCAAATCCCTCCACCCAGACTTCCCTCTCTGTCTCTCTCTCTCTCTCTCTCTCTCTCCCCAAACCTCTGACGCATTTTAGCAGACATGTCATCAGACTCCGGTTCAAGGGAGGGGAACAGCCATCTAATACAGTGTCTTGCATCAGTATCCCACCCTTCTCTGGGGGAACTGAGATGATGGACTTGGCAAGCAGGAGGAAGACTGCTTTGTGAGTGTAGGAATACACGTACGTGTCGGCGCATATGTGTTTCAGTGGGAAAATAGAAGGCATGTAAACGTAAAGCACCAGCTTCATCCACTGTTCCTGGATCAGCTAACTGCTCCCCAAGCACCAGTGGGTACTGGTCTACAGACTGGTGCAGGGATGGGATAATATGCTCCTTACTGGTAACCTCACCAACAACAGCCAACTGCCTAAGTGAAAACAAATGTGAATCTCTAAGGATGCCGCAAATTTCAAGGCTTATAGCATCACTATAAATGCACTAGGATTTTCAAATTGAGGGCAAAAACATGTTTCCCCATCCTAAATGCATACAGCTTCTAGTCTGCCTAGGTCCATGCGTCTCCTCTGTCCATCACACTTGGCTGCATACTTTCAGGAGAGTCTTGCCAGCACTCAGAGACCCAGGTGGTACCCAGCTGTGTGAACACAGATGCTCAGGCCTAGATCCTTGCTGGGAAATCAAGGGAGTTGGGTACTGTCTTTCAGTAATGATACAAGTGTTCAAATCTGCACTTGGTGCCCTTGCCAGGCAGCTCACAGCTGTTCAGGCTTTAAAAGAGCCTGGTTGTTTATTTAGCTTTCTAACTGTGTCTTTAAGATCTAATTTTATTTTTCTTCTTTCAAAAATGTATCTTACCACATGTACCTAAATGTGTATTTTGACATTCACCTTGTACTCAAGAATTTAATTTCAAAACATCACTGTTATATTTTAAGATGTGGGGAAACACCAATTTTTCAGCTACCCATTAATTAGCAGAGTCATTAGTAAGGACTTAATCATTGTAACAAATAATCCAGAGGCGTATATGTCTAATTAAGTGTATGTGCCTAACAATTTCCAGGCAATGACAAATGCATGTGCCTTGCAAGTTAAGTATATCTGTACATCTCAGTGAAGCACAACCTGAGAGTTTAACTGGGGCCAAATTCATAGCAGGGCCAAACTGGCCCAGAACCAGAGACTTCAGTGTAATAAATGAATGGACCTCACCCTAGTTTCTTCCTCAAAAGAGTTCTGAGTTTCCATTGTTACATTAGCATGGCATACAGAGAGTTACCATTGGTCAGAGCTAATTCTGTCCCAGTGTAAAACACTTGCTGTAATTAGTGCACGGTACTATCTTCTCCGCTGAATTAATTTTAAGCTGTTGCTACACCCACATGAGTTAAACAAGATATAGGCTGGGCTGTAACGGGGTGATCTCCTTGCCTAAGTAAGGCTCAGACTCAGTGTGCCACAAGCATCCTCTCACTTCCCTGCCTGTTTGGTCCGGATGATGTGTATTTTGGGGCAAGAATACCCTTCTAGATGCTTGACCACCATCTAGAATTGCAGGACCCTGCATTCAGCAGAAGGTTGTGAGTGCCACCCCTGTACTCATTTTGCTTTCTTTTGTCCAGTGGAGACCACTCAAGGCTCTTGTGAGGGCTTGGAAAACTGTGCCTTGTCTAGGAATCATTTTGGATCAAAAGGGTTCAAGTGATTCACTGAACTTCCAAGCATTTTGCATCTCACTCACCGCTAGACATAATGACCTATCACAACACTGCTTAGTAACTAATGCAGAGAAGACAGTGTGTCACTGCTTTATGGAATGAGCACACAGATTTTTGCCAAGCATACAAGGATAGCTGGATGTTTGTGAAAGCCAAGAGCAAGCAGACTAGCCAACCCTCTGCATTGGCACAAGGAGGATGAGTTCACACATCAGCAAGTTTGTGCTGCTTGCTAAATGGCCCAGACAAGGACTGGGCAAAGCAAAACTCCAGGTACTGGCATCCCTTCAAATTAAAAATGCAGTTGCCAGCTCACAGCTTCACCACGTCTGTGCTTCCAGAGTTCATACAGAGACGCTTTCTCCTGCAAGCCAGACCATCTCTGCTGTGATACAGCCAATTCGGGCATATGTATGTATGCTGAACCTAGTGCATTTCTGCCTGGATTTCAGGCTCCCCATCACCACTTCACTATCTGGCATGCACACAGTGCTGTCTGGCCCATGCACAGAAGATGTACAGAGCTTTTGCCTCACCATGGCACAGAAATGCAGTAATCTATGACTAAAGACTTTAGTTCTGCTCCTGTAAAATTTGTAAATAGAGATGGTGGTCCAGGAAATTGAGGAGTAAAGTAGACTTGCTCTGTAGCAATGCTGCCTGGTGCCATGCAACTCCAGCCATGGACACAATTCAGGACCAGAGGCTGGAGAGTGCCTCAGGGCAGCACCATCCATGCACAAGGCTGAACACCCTTCTTGGAAACCTGAGATCTGCCAATTGAAGAGGCAAGCAACATACCACACAACTAAGGGGCAAGTTCTCTGGCTTTTTTCTGGGTGGTCTTGTCACAGTCAGCCCCACTACAGACTGGGGACAAAAGGGAAAACATCCCACTTGCATTTTGGCGGGATGAAAAGTTGTTCCTCTGGCACTTGCTCTGGGTATGTGAAATTCAGAATATGTTACAAAGCTTTTTTGTACTTCCGTCTTTGCCTTCAGGACCAAGGAATAGCTAAGGGATTGCCTTTTCCCAGTGTCTGGAGTCCTCAGCTGCACTTGGAGCGCA
>NW_008668904.1:38851-45293 GCF_000695815.1 Acanthisitta chloris
GGGTCAGGGTGGTGTTTGCAAGATTATTGTCCTTTTGCCTTGATGCAAAGCTCACCAAAGGACTTTCCATGGAGACTACAGGTGATTTTTTTTCATTTGTTTTAGTAGGAAAATTCAGAAGCATCCCCAGTGAATGAGTTTTTGCAGCAAAGAAGCTTGATTATCTGCTTTACTGGTCAAGGCTGAGGCACAGCAAGACTTCCAGTCTCAAATCTCAGTTTGTGGAAAACGGAGAGTATAAAGAATGAAGAAGAATTTAGATAACGCACTGTCAAAAGAAACAGAACACCAGGAAGCAGGCCCTGTCACCTTGCAGAGTCCTTTGAAAACCCCAGCCAACTTTTTGTTCAGGATTAGAAAGGCAGACTGCAGCTGCCTATTGCTGAAACTAAGGTCAGGTCTTCAACAGCTCTAGCAGCAGCTCTAGTATTCAACTTAAGTATTATAGGAAATAGTAGATAGAGCAACACAAAAATTAAGCCTGTGTAAGCCATGGCAAAAGAAACCATTGAGCTTGCTTCCAGGGTGCAATAAAACCAAGGCATGCTGCCTCTGGTGTTATAGCATTGGGCTAGATGTGAATGCAGAGCCTCTCCCCGTCCTTGATCCAGACACTCATTCCACTGCCCTGTGCCTCTGTTTCTCCTGTTGCAACAGGAGGAGGATCATTGAATAGAGCAGAAAAGCTGGTCATCTGCAGTCCTCTACTACCAGCAGCTGCACAGCGCTGCATAATTAATAACTCAAGTTGTCTTCCACTAAACATCATGACGACAACAAGCATGACATTGCAAAGACATGATTCGTGTGCCAGGCAGATAATTGCAGACGTGCACCAGTCTGGCAGCATTTTATTCAGGGGTGATAAGATAGCAGCCACAATAAAGTTAACTGTGTCTCCACTGGCTGTTAAAAGAAGAAGCGACCTCTGGCATTCCAGATGTCTCTCAATTATCAGAACAGTATCTTCTAGCCTTTAAACCTTTGCTTGGTACTACAAATCTACCACACATAGTAGCTGCAAGTGTAAAGCTTAAGAATCTTTTTCCCTGTGTGAGGAAAGCACCTTTCTCAATCAGAATGCATAGACAACTTGCCTTGACAGTGACCCTTAATCTTGTGTTAAGGGTCTTCCTAAGAGAGTCCTAAACTTTTACTGAGGTGACCTGTGGTTTGCTGACCACCTTAACATATTGCCTGAGGCACTGAAAACTGTTAATACTAGGCTTGAAAATCTTGTCTGCAATAGACAGAGAGGCCCATCACAGCCCTGTCTGTGCAACCACGCTGCCCATTTTATGGCTTTCCCTTCAGAGATCGAGTTGGCTGGATCAACACAAAGATGGAGGAAAAAAAAGTAATGGGCAAAGAAGAAAATAGGAGGAGGGAGCGAAACAAAATAAAGAAGAAAAAAATAAGAGGTGAAAGAGAAAGAGAAACAATTAGGAAGTGCTCAGAGGCAGCCAAAGAAGGGTGTTGGCTCAGGAGAAAAAACAGCTGAGGAAAGTGCATATGGTGCTGTGTCAGGAAGTGGCAGCGGCAGGGAAAGCAGGCAGGCTGGTCCTTGTTTCAGGAAATGAAATAAAAGATTGGAGAGATTTGAGTCGCTGCTTCTTCCAGAAGCTGGACAATTTATTGACCATGGTTAATGAGCGTTTCAGATGTCTCATGAGCCCTAAAGCAACTGTGACTTAGATGCTTAAGCATCTGTTAAGGACCTGTTCCCTCCCATACATTCATGTCTCCCCACCTTCCCCTCCCACCCCTTCCCAACACCCTGGAAGGAATGAATACAGAGGAAAGTGGGGTTTTTCACCCTAGAGGGATTTCATGTAGATAAATGTCTACCTTCCTAATGCAGAGATGCCTTGTACAGACACCGGGTGATGGAGGGGCAGGTGGCAGGGACATATTACAAGGGGAAATCTGGTCACAAGCTAACTTGTGAGGTTATCTGTGATGCTGACATAAACCTGCAGCACCAACAACAACTAACTGTGCAGATGCAGGCACAGAACAGGGCAGAGTAACAGCTCAGCATCCCCAAATGCAAACTGCTTTAAATTTGTATCAGCAAATTGAAGCCCATTTATAACCACTGAAATACACAGAGGTATCTTATGTTTGATAAAGGACTCTTGTTCTCTTGGAGACTATTTTCTTTCACAGTTAATATCCAGCTGGAGACTTTTAGTACTGATGTAATCAAAATGGTCACGAAGTTTATCAAAGAACAGCTTCAGCCTCTTTCCAAGGCATTCTTAGAAATGAGCAAGAATTTGCAAGGAAATTGCAGGGGAAAATGTTATCCTCAAGCAGAATGTATTTCTTTTTCATCTTTTGTAATTTTTCAGGCAGGTTCTTCATTCAAAGCTGGTCCACAGAGAATCACAGCTGGGCATCCAAATGACCAAAAGGATCTGGGCCCCAACAGCTGATGTTGAAGGTGAGTAAGAGGCATTCTCAGATTTGCACTCTTTAGGCTGAAACCTCATAGGTTTTGAATCCTGGGTGCTGGTCCAGTCCAAACTGGTTGATTTTTAAGCAGGAAACCTTCCTCAAGGAGAAGCTTCTTTATTGTGCTCATCTGTTGAGGTGCATATTCCCTCCTTTCTAGTATAGGCTCCAGCTCTCCCACTGCTGTTTTGCACCTGTTCCAGACTCAAGAGGTTTGTGTTTCAAATTCAGTGAAATGACCCTGGACAAATTGTATTTTCTCTCATTTTTCCTCCAACTCTTTATCTTTCCTTCAAGCTTCAAGCTGCATGTACCAGATGACTCAACTTAAGGAGAGTGTTCCTGGGGTCCCAATGTTCACAGCACAACACTCATGCCAGTAAGGTAAAACTTGCTTCCAGGAAGAGGTAACCCAGTCATAATTAGACTTCACAACACAACAAATGTGCTATCCTAGTACCACTCTCACAGGAGTTGCTTAAAAGTTGGGTGCTGAGAATAAGTGCTTTCAGCTACCTCTTTTGAGCTTTGCTGCAGCTTATTTTCCTGATACTGAAGTGCCTTTCCACCTCTTGTGGCTCCTCCAGTTTTGTAAAAATTCCACAGTCTCCAACTTAATTTGCCTAAACCTGACCTTAGATGCTGATATTTGCAGCCTGGATTACCCTGAGTAGTCAGTGAAATGGCTTAAATGCTTACTGTACAGTGCTGTCTGGAAGTTTCTGTCTCCCCTGGTGACATCAAGCCCCCTGAATCTGCCTCACCCAGAGCAAGAAGGTGCAAATTCTTGCCCCTGCAGCATAGGCCAACTCTGGTTTTCCCTCTCAGATCTGGCACAGACATGGTTACACAGCTGCAGGAATAATTGCTTGCACCACAGCTTGAAAAGCAGGCTCAGAGTCTTTGCAGAGCTCCTGGGTAAAGGTGTAGAAGCTTCCAAATCCGATGTCAATTATATGCAAAAGACATTCTCAAATTAACCATGCAGGAGCATTTAATGACATCAATAATCTTAGCATCAAGTTTCTTGTGCCCATTGCTCTTGGAGGTAGATTTGCCATCAGTACTCACTGTGAAGCCCAAGAAAGCCTTACTGTAATCATTAACAATGTTCTAAAACTTCCCATTCCTCACACTGTCATTATGCTTGAAGGCATTGCTTCCCTAAGTGCATGCAAGTTGATGCAGTACATGAATCAAACAGCACAAAAATGCTCCCATCTCCATGTTGTGATATAGTATCACTGATCTAACTGTCCTCAGACTCTGATATATCTGACAACCTTTTGTTTACATTTTATGAGAAAATAAATTGTTCTCAAACAGGTTTAATACCTTACTCCTTAGACTTAGTGTTGAGAGTCAGATTGAAATTAGAGACGTGACTATTGGCATGGAGGAAAAGAGTTTTGTCTGCTATGATCTGCAATACTGAATGCAAAGACCTTTAGAATCATAGAAACATAGAATTTTTAGGGTTGGAATGGACGTTAGAGATCATCTAGTCCCACACCCCTGCCCTGGGCAGGGACACCTCCCCACGAGAGCAGGATGCTCAAGGCCTCAACCAGAAGTAAGGGTGTGATCTGCATTTCAAACTTCCCTTATTGCAAGAAACACATTCGTTTCTCTACAGCAAAGTTAGCTCCAAGCTTATAATAATGAGAGAGAAACATGAACTACACAAAACTTCTGTGGAGAGTCCAGAGCAAAGCTGCCTAAAAGTCTGGAGTTGTTCAAAACAAGTGCTTAAAATGAATTGTTAAAAATCAAAGCTCAGATGGGAAGGTTGGGTCCAAGTCTAAACACCCCTGAAGTCCTGCAACTTCTCAACCCATGACGTGTTTGGGAGGGGATCATCTCTCGCAACGCTGTCAGCTATTGGAAACAGGACTCAGGAGTTTGTTCAGCTCAGTTTGTGAGTTTAATGTGCAGTTTAAAATACAGACTGGCCCTTATCCATCAAATGCACTGAAGCATGCTCATGCACTACCGTGTCCTGCAGGGGCTTTTCTGAATCAGGACCAAGAAGCAACTTAGACCTCAATATGAAGGAGACAGAAAATTTTTCTTGCAGATACTTTTTTTCCCCTTCTTTCGTCATCCTGTGCATTCCTAAATCTAACAGAAAAACAGTTGTGTGTGTGTGTGTGTGTGTGTATAAGCAGCCTTGAATCAGTGCTCTTCTGCTGGGTTCTTATGTTACATTCTTTTGTGCTACATACAATTTCCACTAGGACATTTTGTCCCCCAGGCTTCATCAGCCAGTCTATTACATCCACCCCCTTGCACCCCCGCCTCCCTATGGTTGCATAACTTTAGCCGGGATGTTAAATTAACTCTCATCCAGATGATTTTGACATAATCTTATTTACTTTCATAGAGCATATGTCAGTATGCAAATACATTACTCAGCACTATCGACTCTACACTTTCACCAAACTATTACTCTTTGTTTTTTTTATGATGGTTCACTAGATACCAGACAGGAAGAGTGCTGTGCCAAACTACAAAATACTCATGTCTAGCAGGACAAATCTGGTGACATTAAAACTAAGTCTGGCTGGCATTCATAAGGGTTTATAGCCAAGGCAGGAAAACAGCTCCTTTCCCATCTCAGCACTGCACTCCTACTCCTTTAAAGACATCAGGTCGTGGGTTTTTTTGTCCTTTGAAGGAAATCTCATCCAGCTTCTCCAGATCTCCATCCAGGACATGGGTGGCCACAAAGGTAAAGCCACACTTTGGATTTAGCAGTAGCATGATGTCTGTGTTTAAACAGCTTCTGGGCTCACAGACACACCCCCAGCTGCCTCCTGACTCTGTGGCATGACAAGACTGGGCTCACACCTCAGTTATTGTGCCTGTGCTTACCATGAGAAGCAAAGCCAGGTGCAGGAGCTGAAATAACAGTTAGATAACCAGGATTCCCATATCCACATGAAGTTCTGTCATGGCGTCAGGGGACATACATAATCCATGGTAGTGATGGTAGATGAGAAACTCACCATGGGCTGCAGTGTGAGCTCACAGCCCAGAAAGCCAATGGAATCCTGGGCTGCAGTCAAAGGAGTGTACCATCAGGTCAAAAGAGGTGATTCTTACCCTGTACTCAGCTCTCGTTAGACCCACCTGGAATCCTGTGTGCAGTCTGGTGTCCTCAACATAAGAAGCACAGAGAACTGTTGAAGCAAGTCCAGAGCAGGCCACAAAGCTAATCAGAGGACTGGAGCACCTTCTCTAGAGAGAGCAGGGGCTGTTCAGCCTAGAGGAGATTAATTTTAATAGATTTCAGTTTGCATAGATATGAAGAAAAGGTTTACTAAGTAAGAAAAAGCAAGAAAATCAGTAAAAACAGGAAAAAATATCATAATTTCAGAGTTACCAGAGATAACAATTTTATTGTTGGGATAGCTTTTACAGAACTTCTAGGCTCATGAGGTTACTTTTTTCTCTAAACTCTCAATTTCCATTAAAAAACAGTTTGACTTTACTTGAAATCAGTATTGATGCTGTTGCTGATCTCTGTCAAGAACAGCTGATCTCTGTCAAGATGTCTCAATATGCATTTTGAAAGGTATACTTTTATATGGAATGACTCTTCTTCCAGGTTTGTGTTTTATTTGTTTACTTTTTTTCCCAAAGAGGCAGACAGGAGACACTGCTACCTTTCCTCATGCTTGGGGACTGGCTGAACAATAGTATTTTTTCATTATTATGTTCCCTTCCTTTTCTGACCTATTAAACTTTCTTTATCTCAATCCACAAGTTTTACCTTTGTTCTGATTCTCTACCCCATCCCACTGCAGAGTAATGGTGGTGACGCACTGGCACAGGTTGCCCAGGGAGGTAGTGGATGCCACAGTCCTGGCAGTGTTCAAAGCCAGGTTGGATGAAGCCTTGAGCAACCTGATCTGGTAGGAGGTGTCCCTGCTCAGGGCAGGAGGTTAGGACTAAGTGATATATAAGGTCCATTCCAACCCCT
>NW_008668905.1:0-271 GCF_000695815.1 Acanthisitta chloris
CCCGCGGGGTGAAGTGTCCCCGTCGGACGGTGCGGGAGCACCGTGCGATTCCCGCGGGCAATTCCCGGCGAGGCGAACCCAGCCCGACTGTCATCACCCGGCAGATAAACGGCCGAGCCCCGACGGCAGGGTCGCTCCTCTTCGCGGCTCCTCAGGCCCGAGCCGGGGGAGGATAAGCCTCGCTTTGCAGGGACCAGCGCTCCAAACAACTCATCACTGTCACCGAGCTCGCTCATGCCTTGGCCCTAAACACCGGCGATTAATAAAAGTT
>NW_008668905.1:352-20855 GCF_000695815.1 Acanthisitta chloris
TTTGCGGGGTGGCCCCAAGACCTTTAACAGCCGCCGCGGCCACCGCCGCATCCTTTCAGCGGCTACTCTGGTCCCAAAAGTAAACTTGCTTCTCTTCCCCCCAGAAAAGCTGCCAACCACGACGGAGACGAGGGGAGAAGAAGCCCCGAGCTCGCACCCGACGGTACCCCGCGGCTGGGCAGCGGCTCGGAGCCCCGTGCGGGGCGGGGGAAGGTCAGCACCGAGCCTCGGCCGCATGGGTTGGCATAGATTTACTGTCTTGAGAGGAAACTCACCGGTTTACACTGCTGAGGAGGGTTTGAATGGCTGAGGACTGAGAAAAAGTTGCCGAATTTGGCCAGTAACAAGGCTGGAAGAATGGAAGGCTAATACTGAGTTATGCATGGACTGGGGAGGAATTACACAGCATCAGAGTCGGGCTCCTAAACAGCGACAGTGCCAAATTTCTAATAACTGTGTAATATGCTTATTTATACCATACAAGGACTTACAAACCTCATTGTGCATAGCAGCTGGGTCATATTTCTTTACCCTTCCATTCCTCAGGCTCCTTTGCCAAGAGACTGGTACCAAACACTTCTAGGCTGAAAGGAAAACACAAAATTAAATCGCAAAGAAACGATGACAAGGAAGCGTGGGTAAGATACGGGCTGACGTGCGGTCCTTTAATCTTAAGCATCTGCCTGAAATAGGCGCACTAAGGAGTTCTTGAAAATATGCACAGTTTGAAATGCAAGTGATTCTCTGCTTCTAAATAGTTGAGTTGAATTATCCGCATGTATTTCCCTGACCTGGGCACGTTTGTAGGCTCTAAGGCTTTGTTTTAAACCGTTAAGTAAATATTTTAACAAATGTTTTAAAACGTTGTAAACTCATGTGCTGCTCAGTCTCGCACCAAGCTCCGCTGAAAGTGGGTAAATCAAACGAACAAACCTATTCCGATTTGTTTTTAAATATTTGGGGGATAGTCGATAATTTTATTCCAGTGTACCAAGTGTATTTATCCTTTGGAATTTCAAGCAAAGCTATGCGAGATGCAGCCAGGCAATGTTAAATGTGTAATCAGTAATAATTAAACTACGAACGAATATTCATGTATCGAGACATTTTTAAAGAGCTTAAGCACTTTACAAATGAAAGCAAACAATTGTCGAATTGGTTTAATTTTTAAAACTAGCGTTAATTTTGTCTAGGTGCTCTGGATTTATATTTTTTAATATGTTGCCTTACTATTTTTTAAAGCAGCATCTGAAAAAAAATAACATTTCAAATCCGTTGCATATTTTTTATGGGAGAGAGTTTATTATGAACTCGGCAACAATCTCTGTAAGAATGAATAGTCCAGAGATCACTGCCCTGGTGAACGTCAGGCTGAGATAGTCCCCAATGGCATTTCGTAGCCAAAGCTTTGATTTAACTTCAATATATACATATATATTTGCATATATATAAATTGCTCCATCTACTTTGCAATGACTTTTTTTTGGGTTTTAATTAAAAGAGCCCTAAAGCTACAGTGTGCTGGAGGATGGAACAGGCAAATGAAGCCATGCTGGAATGGGAATGATGGTTTTAAAAAAAAAATCAAAGCCGAACAAAGCCCAGCACTGGGAGCACTGTGATTTTTCTGCAGTCTGGCTGCAAGTGCCACAGCGGCCAGAGCTCTGTCTGCTTCCTGCACCCACCAAACTGGTGCTGTCTGAGCAGGATGGGGGTTTTGCCATGGGATGGGGTCCAAGGAAGCCCTACCATCACTGCTCTAGCTCTTCCAACAGGTCAGAGGGTCAGTGGCTCTGGTTGCACAATGCCCTGGTTAGACGTGCTGTGGTCACCATACTGCCAAGGCTGGAGGGCAGACTGGGAGAGAAGGGACTTGAGGAGCAGCGTGGGTCAGTGTGGCAGCCAGATGTGTGCATGGAGAGGGGAGAGCAGCCCGAGGGCAGCTCAGTGTCCTGCGGGAACTTTGGTGGAATGGGAGGAGGAACCTCCAGGGTAAACTGCTCTGGAGCTCACGGGCTACAAGTGCAAACGGGAGGCACATCAATCCACCAAGTGACAACGCTGCAAGTCACTTCTCAGCAGGCAGGAAGAAAAGAAGAGATGTTTGTCTTAAACCTTACTTCAGAGCAAGAAACTGCCTTAAGGTATTGCAAAACCAGCCCAGCACACTCGCAGAGCAGTGCGTCACGGCTCTGCACGGTGGACTTGGCATCACCCACCCGTCACCGAGGAGGGATCAGGGACTTGGGGCGAGTCCTGCTCAAAGTGCTTATTTAATTTGTGCCGGGGATGAGGAGGAGGTTATTGCTATGGGAAATCGCTGTTCTCCAGGGTAAACAAAGGAAAATGCTGGTCTGGGTGAGAAAATCCCAGCGGGAGGGATGAAGGCAGCCAGCTGCCAGCTCTGTCTTTGCCCTGGAGCTGGGTTTAGACCCTGGCTGAGCCCCCAGTGTGGCACAACAACTGGGGCCAGTCGTGTCAAACAAGCATGTTTAAACATCACAGCATGGACCTTCACCCCTGGGACAGACCCCACTGACCCACAGCCTGAGCTAGGCAGCACAGCAACACAGGAGTGTGTGCCAGTAGTGCCTGGTGAGCACTCCCATGCTTTGGGAGGGAGTCTGCATCCCACACTCCTGCTGTTTGCTTTAGTGTCCCACTGCTATTTAAACAAAAGCATCATCTCAGCCATCAGCAAAGTCACCACCTCCCAGGCCAGCACATGCAAGAGCTCACTCCAGAGCCTGCAGCATTTCTTGGCCAGTCCCTTTCCACCACGGTACTACCCAAATAGAAACCTCTTTCTCCCTCAGCTGGGTCAGACCCACAGCATGGCAGTGGGTCAGAGCAGGGCTCAGAACCGTAGCTATGGGGGGAAACACTCTCTTTCAGTCTCATGGGAAACACTAAGCCAGGAGCAAATATAAACCCTTGCCAGATGCCTACGAGAGCCATGTATCATGCTCCTGGGAGCCAGACCTGTCCCAGGTCCTTGCTAAATCACCCAGGGCAGATTTAGGGGCGTGAGGTTTGTGGAGTGCAGGAAGGCAGCTGGGATTTAAAAGAGCAGAGGAGAGCAGTGTGAGCCTCCAAGCATCAGGGCTCACAGGCTGGAGCAGAGAGCACAAACATGCATCCGGATGTGGAGCTGCTGGCCAGGAGGCAGCATGATGGGCTGGAGGAAGGAGAGGTGAGAGGCAGATGAGAGTGGAGGGGAAGGGAACTGCTGGGGGTCTGGGGAGCAGGAGGCTGGGGCAGGAAGGGGCTGCCTCAGGGAGGGGTTTTGCTGCCAAGGGCAGTGCCATGGCCTGGGGCTTATGCCCTGCAGATGAGGAAGGGTGAGGTGTGGGGCCAGCCCTGGGGGGCTGCAGGGCTGCTGGGGAGCTGGTGGTGGCGAGGGAGGGAGGGGAAGTAAAAGGCTCTTCTTAGGAAGCAGGTCCACAAAGCTGGTCAAAATTTACCACTGTATCCCTCTGCTGTCAGGACATGCTGGGATGGGATTTTCCCCAGAGCATTTCCCTCCACATTTCCCTCCAAAGAGGCAAACCCTCTGGTGTGGTTTGGTTCTCACCAGGAAACCAACCTGCACTTGGTTGACCTCTGAGATGTGGTGACTTGCTCCCTGCTCAGTCACATCCCTCCCATGCCTCCACCCCACTCCAGGGATGAAACACATTCCTCGGGCTGCAGTGGGGCAGGGCCAGGCCTGGAAGAAATGTTGTTCTCCATTTTGGGCATTTTCCTCCTCACCCTCCTAGTGGGGTTGCTCTGAAAGCAGGGCTCAGCCTTTGGGGTGCCAAGAGCTGCAAAAAGGCATCACACTCCCATTCTTGGGGGAGGTTCTCAATAGGAGCAAACTGGAAGGGAAATGATAGCCAACTGGAAAGGGGCTCAGAAACTGGGAATTTCCTCCTCATGGGACATGACTTGCTGTGGGACCCTAAGTTTGCTGCAGGTAGAAGGAGGGAAACTGGACAGAGAGGAAGAATGAAATGCTGGAGCAGCATCTGCCCCTGGCTCCAGCAAGGAGAGAAAGGATGGCTGAGATTCATTAAATAAAGAGACAGGAAAACCTTGCTTAAGGAGCTGTCTGGGAAAGGGGCCATTTCAGGCCTGCTGTATGCAAGTGCCAGTGATTTGGGGCCAGAACAGACAATTGCTAAATTTTCCTCCAGGCTCTGCTGTGCAGGGAGCTGCTCTCAAGCAGACCAGTTACAGAAAGTCATGGGGAACTCACTGGTGCTTTTCTGCCTGGGATGGGAGACCAAGCTGGCTGATCTCCCCCATCAGGAAAAGGGAAGGAAAAAGATCCCCCAAAATAGCAGTTTTCTTTCTCACACAGAAGCTCAGGGCACTGACCTTGTGGTGCAGAGGCAGCTCCAGCTGGAGGGAGGACATCGTGTGTCTGCAGCTGTGTTAAATGGTGTGGACACAAGTGTCTCACCATGCAAGAGGGCAAACAGTGAGAGGGATGGAAAAGGAAGGGGCTTCTTGATCCTCTTGGTCAGTCTGCACCTGTCATAAACAAACAGAATGGAGTCTGGGGAGAAGCAGGAGCAGTGGGGACAGCAAGAGATGCTCCCGTGGAGACCTGTTGCTGAGTGCAGTGACATGGAGAAGGTTTGCACCACTAAACTTCAACACAGATGTTGCTATGGAGAGAGTCCAGGTGCTTCTGCCCCTGCCATGCCCTGCACTTGTCTGGGAGCCAACTATGAAAGGGGGAAAAATGGGTTCTGACCCAGACCCCAACACTGCTCCACCACCACCAGAGAAGAGAGATCTACAATGGGATCTATAATGGGTGATGAGGCTGCTGGACAAGGGACTGGTGAGGATGCTTTGGCACATCTTCAAGGTCATCACCAACCTCTGCAACATGATGTTCGTGCTTTATATTCCTGTGCTGGTAAGTGGCTGGAAAATGCTCACCTGGGGTAGAAGCATCAACCTGGGGAAGTATCCTGGCCAACAGAACTGGCCATGGAGACTCAGGAAGGTGGCAGAGAGCCAGCAGCAGAATGGTCCTTTCCCATGAGCTGCAGGAACACCTCTCTGATCCTGACAGAGAGAAAGCAGGAACTGGGGGGTCCCATCCCTCCTCTCCCCTGTTTTAGCCCAGATTGAACATTCATCCCTAGAAAGTATATAAAAAAAAAGGATGGATAAGAAATCCTGTCCAGTGCTTTGCACACACGCATCCTTCTCTGTGTACCACACATACTCAGCACCTCCAGCAAAGGAGAACACTGTAGTTTTGCCTCTGTGCTGGTGCCACTGACACAGCACAGAAAAGCCTCAGAGCTCAAGATAAATGCCCTGAAACAGATGAAATCAGCCGGGAACACCTGATACTCATTCCCACAAGGTTACGGTAAAGGTTGCGAAACGAAGGAAGTGCTGCACTGGCATGCTGGCAGCAAATCAAAGCGAATGACATTAATTAAAGCATATGTTAGGAATAGGAAATTAAGCTAAAGCAACATTTCATCTGCAGCGTCTTCTCTGGGCACTTTAGAAAGGGTATAAGTTTACTGTAGAGAAAGAGAAATGAGGAGGCTGGTGCAGAGGATAGATGTGCGGGAAGTTAAAAGAATTAGAGGAGAGTTTTAAAAGCTTTAGACTATACACTCAAGGTCATGTTCACTTGCTGTATTTATTTTGAATTGTGAGTGAACAGGAGGGCTGAGAGTGCTGGCTGGCACTGCAGGGAGGCTCAGGCTGACACAGACCCCAGGTTTTTCTGGTGAGGGGGCTCAGCTCTGAGATTATGACCCCCTCTCACTCCTCCCTGCAGGGCTGCACCAGGCACTGATGGGCCTTGGCACACATTTGCCTGGTTTTGCAAAGATACATGTTATTTCCCAATTTTGCTTTTCTCCTGCTCACTCAGCCCTAGAACCTACTGAAGCTCAGCACATCATTCTGGGCACCCAGAATAAGGGGCACCACTGTCCCCTGCACAGAGAACACAACATGACTAACAATGTTGGGCATGGAGCAAGCACAGGGCTGGGGGGACCAGCTGGGGCTGCACCCCAATCCCATGGGGAATGATAAGCATCCCCCAGGCCCTCCCTCACCAGGTCTGTCTCAACCATGGGAGTCTCAGTCTCCTTCTCCTGCAGATTTTCCACCCATGCCCTGCTGCACGTGTGCTCCTCACCCTCCTTGCTGTATTCCCTCTGCACTGGGTTAGCTGTGGCACGTGCAGGGAGTGATGGGCAGAGACAACGCTTGAATAACAAGCTCTGAGTGAAAGAAGCTGGGCAAGAGCCTGACCCCAGGGCGTTCTCCTCCTGCACACTGCTCTGCTCCCAAACTGGCTGCTCTGTTTCCTGCTCTGTTTCCCCTGGAGCCATAAATTGTGCTCCAGGGCCAGCTCACCCGCTGCCTCCCCACCACGAGTGTCTCTGGGATGAGTTACGAGGAGCGAGCGCCACAGCCAGGGCTGTGCTCCAGAGCCCCAGCACGAGCAAGGCAGCACAGCTCCCTCCGTACACACGCACCAGAGCCCCTTTCCTCCTGCTCCCACCCACCCCTGGAGGGGTTCACCCCATGGGACCCTCTGCTTCCCAGTTTCCCGAGGAGGGTTGGCTGCAGCGCGGTGTTTACCCAGGGCGAGCGGGCAGATGGCTTGCTGACAGCTTCAGGAACACCTTGTAGCAGTTGCGGTGATTCCTGAGATCCTTTGCTTCCCATTTCAATTCACACATCATGATTTCTAAACCTCAGAGAGTACCTTCCCAGCAGAGCTCTCCACCTCCATCCTGGCTGCATGTGGTGGTCACTACCAGCTCGGGAGTGATGGGGAAGGGGAAGCAGCAGCAGCAGCCACCCTGTCTCTGACACTGCCTCCCTCCACAGCACGGGGCAGGTCCCTGAACCTGCCAAAGAAAGGGGCACAAGCAGCACAGGAGCAGCACAGGGGCTGGAAAGCACTCCTAAGGGATTAAGAATTCTCTTCCAATCCCCTTCTGGTTGTAAATGACTGAAAGCAGAGGGTAGTGGGATCTGAGGTTGACACGTGTGGGTCTCTCCTACTCTTGATGCAGAGCATCTCCACTTGGGATGAGTCCCTGCTGGGGACCAGCACTGAGCTGTCCCCACTGGGGTGTGAAGCCTGCTCAGTCCTGATGCCATTTGGGAGGAGCTCACAGAGGCAAAACTGGAGCTGAGTCTGAGCCTGGCCCTGGTGGCTCCTAAAACCAGCACAGGTTTGGTCAGCAGGAGGTTCACATCCAGCTTCCCCACCTGGAACGTCTGCTGACCCCTCCTTCCCCCAGGGAATTGCTTTCTGGGCCTGGTGGGACCCCAGAGCCACTTGTGGGGACCTCTGTGCTCCCACTGAATTCCCTGAGCAAGTGTGTGAAGCAGAGCATCTTGTGCCTGTATACATTCCTCTACCCTCCTTGTGCTGCTGGGGTAGAGTCTTGGCCTCGGGGTGATAAAAGGAGTATGTTTTTCCAATTAAAAGAGCCAAATGTGTTTTCCTGCCAGTATTTAGTCCAGCCTAACATGCAATGTCTACATTTTAACCTTGAAGAAGCCTCCAGAGACACTGCAAAATAAATCAATATGAGTCCACGTGCTGGAAAACAGAACCAATAAATAACGTCAGAGCAGCTTTTCTGTTTACCTTATGAAACTCCCATTCTTGGCCATGTGCTTCAAAACAGCATCTCAAAATAAAAGAGAAAAGAAAAACAACCCCCTGAACCCTTCATTAGCAGCTCAGCGTGAGGCTGCCCAGCCAGCAGAGCTGGTTTCAGGTTGCAGGTGCAGGGCCAATTCTCCACTGACCTCTGGGCTGGGACTTGGGATTGAGGTTGCCTGTGCAATGGTTTAAAAAAATATGAAATAAAAACATTAAAAAACCCCCAAACATCCTGCATGGCTTCTTACAGCATGGAAGGTGCTGGAGGAAAACAAGCATCCAGGTGCTTGGATATGCATATCCCCAGCCTTGTTCCCAAGCTCTGATCCACAGCTCCACGTGCTGCACTCAGGAGCCTTTGAGCCTATCCCATGAGCAGCCCAAGGTTTTCACCTGGTGTCATTGATGTGTCCCTAAATATGCCAAATGGTGAGGGATAACCATGGCCCTTGACCTGCTGCCTCTGTTCTTCCCAGGTCACTCGGTCTGGAGCTGGCCAGGGACTCACTTCCTCCTTTATGACAATAAATGTGTCTTTAGCTTTAGCATAAGATTTACAGGAGCTATTAAAAGAAAACTTAAAGGCATTTTTTGGCATCCTGTTGCAGAAAGGTCTCATGTGGGAGGCAGGTGGGTCTGCAGGACCCTGGTGGGGGAGTGATGCTGTGATGTAGGCACATGTGTTCACGGACACACAGTGATGCACAGGCAGTGAGCAGGTAGTGAGGACCCACCTGTGCATGCAGAGCTTTGGAAATCCCTCCTCACACACATGCAGCAGTGGGCTAAACTCCTCACAGGCAGCAGTGCCATTAGCTGTGCTGGTGATACCAGTGCTGACATGGGATCAGGAGGTACAGGGGCAAATCAAACCTATAGCAGCCCCTGCACGGGGCAGATCACAGCACAGAGTACCACTCTGCTGACCAAATGGCCTGGGCTGGACAGATGGACACAGAGCTCCAGGCAGCTGCAAATGGAAGAGTAGCAGGAGGTAAGTCCAGCCCCCCAACCTCCCACCCCAACACAGCAGAGATCTACCACCTGCAGGAAAAACCCATCCACTGTCCGGGGGATAAATGTAAGGCATTTTCTTCATATCCCTCTATTTCTGCTCCCCTCCCCTGAGGCTCCCTGTTGTCAGTGTGCATTATGCAGCCAGGACAGCTCTATTAGTCATACACTTAATGACTGGAAAAACACACGCAGCATTATTAGCAGGGCTGAGCTGCACACGCATGATCCGATCGGGAGGACGAGCCCTGCAGAGTGGGGTAACCTGGTGGAAAAGCATCCAGGGGAACCAACCCCAGAAGGAAATAGAAGGTTTTTTACATGGAGATACAAGAGCAAAATCTCTGCTGTCCCATCCCCACTTGGAGCTGCTCCTCCCGGAGCAGGATATGTGTTTCCTCAGGGGAAGAAGCAGCTGACATCTCTCTGGAACAGGCTCTGCCTCTAAAGTATTGACCACATCCCAAGAACTCCAGATCTCCTTCCCTGAGAACTTGTAGGAGGGAGGAGCAAGACCAGGAGTTAATCATGTTGGAAAAATCAGTGCAACCATTACAACTTCAGCATTCACAGTGGTTTGGCACCCACCCCTGTGGCCAGTTTTTCAGAGCAGCTCAATTTCCACCAAGGCATCAGAGAGCAGCAGACTCAACGCTGAGCTCTTCCACAACCATCCCCCCCAAAGCCTCACAGGAGAAGGTGCTGAACACCTGAAATTCCAGCCCTGCACGCACCTGCACAGCTTTTAACCCCAAAGAAAAGGTCAGCAGGACACCAGATCCCTGTTTTCCCATGCCTGGAGAAGCAGAAAGCAGGATGGGAAATGCCCACTGTGGGTGGACACTCACTGCCAGAAGAGTCCACGTCCCTGTGACCACAGCACACAGAGGGTGGGTGCACAGGGATACATGTGAACCACAAGCACAGCTTCATGCCCTGCAGCAGGTCTCCAGGAACTCTGTGGCCAGTGGGAAATGGGATGGCAGCAATGATGGCTTTTTAAAATTAGACACCAAAAGAGAAACACAGGGGAAAAGGGATGCACAAACCTACAGCTCATGCAAGATGAACCCCAAAGGCATCCCAGACTGCATTACATGGCTCACACATGCACATCCCTGTCCTGGGTCAGCATCACTGCCACCCTCTGCTCCTGTTCATGTCCTGGACAGCAAGGGGAGAGGGCACAACCTCACTGAGCCACCAGCCCAGCCACAGGCACAGTGTGTGTCACACCCATCACACCCCAGCAAAAACACACTGTGGATATAAACTGGACAGATTTAGTGACTGTAGGGCCTTCTGTTCTTCCTTACATCTCTGGAGCATTTCCCCACCCCTTAAATGCTTTACATTATTTATTACATTTCATTTAACCTCAGCCACGTCCTCCAAATAAAATTTATTTTGCAGCTGTCATTCAGGTTTACTCCAGCCTTAACCTCGTAATCCTATTGATTCCCTCATTATTCTCGGAGCAGGGGATTGATTTCATGCCTTCTGTGTTATGGAGAAGCCTTTGCTCATTAATCTCACGCACATTTACAAACAGTCAATCCTGGTCATTCATTATTTTCTCATTCCCTATACACGGTCTACAGAGCTTCTCAGCTTGTCTGTTATGCCTCCTTATTTTGGGGTATGGATGGAGAGAGAACATGATCCCTCTCCTAAACAGCATCCACCCTGCATCCTTGCAACCTGGGTACCAGAAAATAACCCAGACTCAGCCTCTGCATCACCTTCAGGAGATGCCCCAGGACAGCATCCCACTGGGAAAGGTCACTGCAACAAACTGGGCTGGGAAACAGCTTGTCTGTTATGCCTCCTTATTTTGGGGTATGGATGGAGAGAGAACATGATCCCTCTCCTAAACAGCATCCACCCTGCATCCTTGCAACCTGGGTACCAGAAAATAACCCAGACTCAGCCTCTGCATCACCTTCAGGAGATGCCCCAGGACAGCATCCCACTGGGAAAGGTCACTGCAACAAACTGGGCTGGGAAAAAAACAGAAAACCAGGAAAATCTAGGTTGGAAAGGACCTTGTGGGTCTCCAGATTAACCTCTTTCACACAACAAGGAGCACCTGAAAGTCAACCCATGCTGCTTGGGACCCTACAAGTGCCTCGAGGATGGGGCAGCAGTACCTGTTGCTGGAGACAGCTCTCTGGCTGTGCAGAACTGCTGAGGTAGACATGTGTGCACACCTCCAAACACAACAGAAGTGTGTTTATACAGTGTGATTAATCATCTTGACCATTTAATATAGCCCCATCGGAGTGCACAGCACTGTACAGTGTATGGAGGAAGACATGACCCCTGTCATAGGGGCTTAGAATAAAAAATAGGCAGACACTATAGTTCAGACACGTAATAAATCCCACAGAAGGGCCAATCTCAAATATTTCAGCTGTTTCCCTCCTCCCCCCCATAATATATAATTGTCTTTGTTGGATCAATACAGAGGGGCTTTGTGGAAGGAGCACGTTTTAAGGGAAGATTAATGTAGCAAATTATATATGCAGCTAGGAAGAATTCTAATATTTAACTTCCAGGAGGAGAACGAAGGTTTGTGTGATTGAATCCTCCTCCCAGGATGGGAATGCAGCACCTCTTGCTCCCAAAGACCTACTCCTGTGGGACAGTGGCAAGAACCTTCCTAAAGGGATGGATGGTCTTGGCCAGGATGGGTGGATTCAATCAGTGGTGTGGATCTAATTAGTGGTGTGATTTCACCACAGCATAAACTGGCATGCCTGGGCTGCATCCCTCAGCCCCACCTGGGGTTTTGGGTAGGTTGTGCCCCATCACACCTGCCCACAAAGCCATGCACCATGGTGTGCTGGGTGCCAGCAGCACATCTCACGCTCCAGTGCAGACAGCAGTGAGCAAACAGGGATGTTCATCCCTGTGATCATCTCCCTGGGTAATACACACCCCCCATCCACTGCTCAGAGCATCACACCCAAATTAAGCCCCCTGATCTCATTAATGTGCAATGACACAGGGGTTGAGCCCTCCCCTCTGGTGAGCAGCACGGGGCACACCAGCAAGGTGTGCATCCTGTGAAGTGCATGGCTATCATATGGAATAAATTTAACTGAATCAAGTTTTGATTAAATGCCATAAATATGATTGATTTGGTTACATACCCTCTGTATGATGGTCGGTTTAATTTATTTTTTCATTCTGAGAAGGGATGTTGCATTGATCCCAAACATTAGCTTTGACTACCACCATAAATTCCCATTTTAGGGTGACCCGCAGCAGCCTTATTAATATTTTTACACTTACCCAGCAGTTGCCAGGGTTAACCCTTCAACAACATGCCCAAATCATGCTGTGCTGTGGGGGCAGAGAGGTGACCTGAACCAGAACCAGGGGCTGTAGCACTGGGGGAATGTCACCTGTTTTAATGCCACCACTGCAAAGCCACCAGCACTCCAGAGCTCCTAAACCTATTCCCTGGACACCTCAGGGCCAGGACAATCAGCAAAACCCCTGAGACAGCATCTCCACAAGCCTTTTGGCAACAGGACTGTGCCCCAGGCATTGCCATAGCGTGTCCAGAGTGGGCTGTTTGCTATCTGAAATCCCACAAAACCCAGCACACCTCTCACCCTCCTCACCACTTTGGACCAACACTACTACAGATTTCCTTACAACAGTTCCTCTATCTTTCTTTTTATCAAGGGTGAAAAACAAACCCTGCCCAAATATTTTTTATATTACTAATAAATTGGAAAAATGCTTTATGTTTTCAATATATTTTCAATTTACTGCCATGGTCAGTATCTTGGTTGCTATGTATATTTTATAAGCAACGTCAATGATAACCAGATTTAGCTGTTGGTTTCTCCATAAATTCTGTGTTATCCACCAAAAGTGATCTCTGGTAACACAGTGTCATTAAAAATAATGCTGAGAAGTGTCAGGGAAACACCAAAAGCAAAAAGAATAAATCACTGCCAAGCACATCTTGGAGGTACTGGAATTTCTGAGGGTTTATTTGGAAGATAAGCTGATTTTTAACACATATTTTGGACAGATCCTGCAATTCCAGTATCCACAAAGCCCTGAAGAAACACATGAGCTCATTGCAGGCTCTCTCTGCCCAAAGGAGAAAGGGTTTCTATGCACTTGCACTCAAGACAGTGACAAAAGCCACTTTGAACCCATCCAGGTCCCAGAGCCATCAGCCCATCAGCCAGGACCTCCTTTATATTGCTTCTATCTCCTGTGTCATTTTATATCATTCCTATCATAGAATCACAGAATGGTTTGGGTTAGAAGAGACCTTAAAGCTCATCTTGTTCCTGCAACCCTAAAAGGGCCAAATTTTGTCTATATATTACTGAATAATATAACTCATGATGAAATCCTTGGCTGAGCAGGCTCCAGATAAGGATCTGAGCAGGACATGTGCTCTGAAAGTGTCTCTAAACACTGAATTATCCAGCAGAAATGTTTCTGCTGTCCTCCCTCCAACCCAATTAAGCTATATGCTTAATTGCAAAGCACACTCCCCTTATTTTCCCGTAACAGTGGGACCTGGGGCTTGGCTTGGTGATGTCTTAGTGAGAAGTCAGCTGCAGCAACATCTTTGTTTAAGATTAAGATTTTTCCTACCAATCCAAGAGTCTGGTCCAAGAAGGAGTTGAGGCAATGGAGCAATCCACCCTCAAGGAGCAAAACTGGAAGGGAGACACTTAATCCAGGCTGGAGTTTTCTGCAGGAATGGATCTGACCCACTCATCTCTTCCTTCTCTCTAGAGGCAAACGGCACAAACTCACCCAAACTCATTTAAACCTACACATCAGGCAAATTTTAACCTCGTTGCAAGGCAGATCTCTCACTCACCACAGCTATCTTTTATGAGCTGGACAATTTGTTCTCACTGGAGTCATGTCCATCTTTCCAGGGTGCTCTGCAATCAAGGGAAAGCATCCAAATCACTCAGCAAATGACCCAGCACGGCCCAAAACACTGCAACAACATGGAGCTGCAAATCCCAAACAGCTCTGAGCTCTCTCAGACCTGGAATGGGGCTGGGCTGCAGCCCTTTAATTAATCAACTAATGAACATTCTAGTGATAATTCACAAATTAATGAGAGTCCCAAGCTTCCCAGGACCCTGCAAAGGTGACACCAGAGACAAACCTTCACACCACGAGAGCCTCAGCTCAACAGCAGCAAAGTATTTTCCCATGGCATTTTAGCTTTCTTGCTTTAGAAAGCAAAGAAATTATGTAAAGGCTTCATAGCCCTTTTTTCATCTAATATTTTACGTGCAAGAGTTTCTGCACGCCCAGGTTAGGTAAACATTAGAGAAGATTGTTTATAGAAATTATATACAGAGTGGTGCTGGTTTAATTTATCAAAAAAGGGTTTGTTGAAATAAATTCATTTTACAGTGAAACCCACTTAAACCTGTTAAAGGAGTGACCTTGTTAGAATGAACCTGTTTGTGCTTCACCCTCAAGGGACAGCTCGAGCAGCACCACGATAGCATCTTCCAGTGTAAATATTCCCCTGCTCTCCCAGGGTGTGGGATATCACCAGCAGAAGCTGTGCCAAGGAGAGAGGGTCTGGGGTCAGTGGTGCCACAGGAGATGGAAGGATGCAGCCTTGGACCTCATGAGAAGATTTGGCTGTTGGTGCAATGGTTTAATGCCACCTCTCATGCCAAGAGAGCTGGGAGCAGGCAGTGGCACTTCTAGGACTGCATTGGGATGACATGAGGTGCTGTAGGAGAGACACCATTCTCAGCAGCCTCCAAATTAGGGGGATAAGGCATGGGGAAACCCCTCCAGTCTCTGCTTCGTCTGACACTGCTGGTTTGCTATTGCTTTGATTGCTATTGACACCACTGTCATTATCAGCTTGACCACATTGTTCTTACTTAGGGAAATAATAATAGAACTAAGCCAGTAGCCATTTTTCCCTTCTCCTGAAATTTATTATAAAGTGGGGAAAAGCTGAATCTCTGCTCTCTCCTCCCCTCTGCTGGCTCCAGCAGCACTTGGCTCATGCCTGGTTTTGCTCCTCTGATTTAAAAGCAGCTCAGTGAGGCCAAACCAGTACTACATGAAATACAGGGGGAAAAAAAACCCACCAGCATTCCTCCCTCATAGCACAGGTCAGATTAACAGGGGGAAACTAATGCTAGCACGTTTAATGGAGATGAAATGCTTTAGGAATGAGCAGATGTATTAATTTGAAGTGTGTGGCTTTAAGAGTTAATCTCAGTACCGAGCTATACTAGGAAGCACATTCATTCATTCATCCATTCAGGAGGAATCAGCCAGGTAAGGGCTTTGTGCAGTTCCCACAGTCTGGCCTAAAGGTATTTATAGCCTAGAGCTGGGGGAAAGAAAACAGAGGGAAAAAAAGGTATGGGATATGGGAAACTGCACTTTGGAAGCAATCTATGCAAAATCCACCAAAGCAGAATTAATATTGTCTCGTTAACAGAGGGAGCGATTTGAAATTATATGGGAAAGGTGGATAAAACCTGGAAAGTATAAGAGCCAGCTCTGATTTCAAAGTCCATGGGAGCATTCCAAGGCAGAGCTTTAAAATTAGAAACAGCATGCAAAGTTACTTTTCCATTGAAATGTCATGTTTTCCTTGAAAAGAGCTTTTTCCATCTCAAGAATGCGGTTTGTCACTGTGCAGTAAGTGTGCTTCTCCCGACAGGTTTGCTGAACAAAAACTCTTGGGAAAAAATGGAGAATCACATCCTGGAGCTTGGCAAACAAACAAAGACCAAGGAGAGAAGGGTCTGGGCAGCGTGTTTCCATCTGCAGAGGTTTGCATCTCATCCTGGGTCTCTGATTTGACTCAGCCCCTCCACTCATTTGCTACCTGTCCATGCTGCTCCTTTTGGGCAGTGGAGACATCCCAAGATGCCCAAGACGGTGTTTGGAGCACATTCCAAGAGGGCAGACACTGGTTGTACCATAGTGTGGCTGCATATCTGGTGTTTCTCACTTGAGGAAGAACCAATGTTTACTGATGCAAGAGTCTTTACAGTAAATCCACAGAAATCACCATTCAGGTGTTGCCTCTGGCCTGAAGCACAAGGTTCAGATCCTCCATCTCCTGCCCAGAGCTCTGTTGTGGTGAAATCACTTGTGCATGACCTGCAATCAAACTGGTTGGAAGAGACCTCAAAGATCATCGAGTCCAACCCTCCCATGGTCACTAGACCATGGCACTAAGTGCCACATCCAGTCTCAGCTTGAAAACCTTCAGGGATGGTGAATCCACCACCTCCCTGGGCAGCACATTCCAATGTCTGAGCCCTCTCTCCTTAAAAAATCTCTTCCTAATCTCCAACCTAACCCTCCCCTGGCAGAGCTTGAGTCTGTGCCCTCTTGTCCTGCTCCTGGTCGCATGGGAGAAGAGACCAACCCCCACCGGACTCCAACCTCCTGTCAGGGAGTTGCAGAGGGGGAGAAGGTCTCCCCTGAGCCTCCTCTTCTCCAGGCTGAACACCCCCAGCTCCCTCAGCCTCTCCTCATGGCACTTGTGCTCCAGTCCCTTCCCCAGCCTCGTTGCTCTGCTCTGGACCTGCTCCAGCCCCTCAGTGTCCCTCACTGTCCTGCCCCGGGGGCTGCAGGTGCTGGGGACACCTCTCTCTGCTGCCCGCGCCGCCCCCTCGGGGCCGCCCCGACGGCTTTGAAGCTGTGCCGAGGCTGGCGGCAGCGTCGGGCTGGAAAACGATGGCTTTTAAACTCGGAGCGAGATGAAAAGCAGCCGGAAACGCATCTAAAGGGTGAGTGGAGGGCTAAGCCTGCTTTTCTCATGCTCGCTTAGCCCAGGCTGCTCCGCCAGAGACCGAGTCCCTGGGGAGCTGCTTTCTCAAGCTCTGCTGCCTGCCCCAGTCCTTTGTTGCTCGCATCCCTCGTTCTCCGAGAGGTGAAGCAGCACCAGACTTTCAGCAGAGACAGAAAAAAAGTTTTTTATCATTAAATCTCCTGTGGTGTTTCCTGCCATGACTCCCAGGAGCCCAACTCTGGTCCTTAGGCATCAGCCAAGGTGCTTCACCCCAGGAGTAGCTGTGGTTCTTCAACACAGGAGACCTGTGCTGCTTCTTGTAGATTTGGGAGGAGAAATGGGAGACACCAAGGCCTGTCACTGCCTGGGAGTGGGCAGTGTTCAGCAGACATGCATGACACCAAGAGGAGAATAATCATTCCCTTCCCCAAAAGCATTCCAGGCTAAACCTACAACTCCCACGTTTTCTGGGCACCGACCACCTCTGCTGCTAAACTCTTAATGGAACACACTATAAAACCCTGCCCAGACAGCCCCATTCCCCACAGTGCCAGGCTGCCAGCCAGCCAAGAGCAAGAGAAAACAGATCTACTGGGGCTGAGCACCACAGCCCCATGGGACCACATCACCATGTGCCTTTTTCTTAACAGGGGAGACACGAGGAGCACCCCTGGGCACCATCAGCTGAATCACTGTGCTAACACAGCAGCCAAAGCTTTAAATCAGCTTTAAAATACCCAAGGACTTTGAATGGCTTTTTACCTATTAGATTTCTGCTCTCCCATCCATTAAGCTTAATGGAAATGGTCCTGAGAAAAAACAAACCCAAAATGTCACGGCTCCACAAGGATGCAACTGTAGGCTGAGCACCCACAGCAGCAGTTCAGAGCTCGTTGGGAAGAATTTCTTTGCTCACAGCCTGCACAGGACCCCTGTGAGGGGCTGCTCCTGGCATTAGGAGCACAGGAGGCCAGGAGAAGCACGGATCTAATGAGATTTGTGCTAATTCACGTGATTGTTTATAAGAACAACGCTGCACTAAGCCTGTTAAGCCATTCTGGCTGGCCAGGGCTCTCCACTCCTGCCACCCTCCAAAGCCTGAGCTTTGCTTGGAGCAGCTGGGCACACGTTTTGCCTGGGATAGCACAGTGTCCACAGAGAAATCTTTGCCATTTCTCCTAACCAGAGCCCTCAGAGCACCCAAAAAAGTCTCACTCTGTGTGCCCTCCCTGCACAGCACCAGGCTCTGCAGTTCATGTGTTTCACCTCTGCAAGTTCTGCAGGACACAATCAGCCAGGACAGCGAAGCAGGAGCAGCCCTAGGGCTTTTCTGCATCCTGCAGCTGCAAATCCACCACCTCTGGGCTTCTCACTGGGTTCTCCATCAAGAATTTACAGTCCCAACCGGTTGCCAAAAAGCACACAGGGACAAACCCTCCCCAGTAACTCACTCTCTGCCCCACAGCTCAGTTCACACAAACTGGTGGCACCTCAAAGATACCCCTGACTTTTCTCCCACCACCCTGATGGAGAAAACAGTTGTTGTTGTGCTCCCATTTTGTTTTTTCTTGTTTTCTTTCCTTGATTGAAAATTGCCTGAGCCCTCCTCGCACTGCTCCCAGCCAAGGAAAAGGTTACCCCAGTAATCAGCCCCGTGGTGCCAAAGAGTCTGCACCGAATTCAGCTCCGGCCTCCCTGGCTCTGGGGGAAGCAGACGTAAATATGGGTCTTTAATCTCAGACGCAACTCGCTGATAATCTGCTCTGCAATTTGCAGATAGGGTAGTCTGGGCGCTCACAGGCTCCAGGGACACACAGGGAGCGCAGGGGGAGGCAGGACCACATCCCCTCCCAGGGCTTGGGCTGGTTGTGCATCTTTCTTGCAAAGCACACACAGCTACCAAGGCACCCAGGCGTGACCCTGAGCCCCCAGAAATGGGAGTTTTGGGCTTGGATTTGTGGCAGTCACTTGGGAAATTATAAACAGCCTGTTCCCATTCTGGAAGGATGACAGGCATCAGTGTGGTCTCAAAGTGAATGAATCTTGCAGAAGGGAGCAGTGAAATGGGAAGGGGTGGGACCTCCTCCCAGGCCTGAAATGGGGTCCCAGCAAAGCACCCCAGGTCACAGGGCTAATGTGTGATCTGCCAAAACCATTTTCTGCCACAAGGACCCACACTGGAGTATCCCAGGGTCAGGGTCCCTCTGACCATCCCTGCCTGGGCACCAGGTCAAGCAATGAATCACATTTTAGTGCTTCCATCTCTGCTGCTCATACTGGGAGGCTTGTTTGGCCACTCATGTCCTGCCCCACACTTGACCAAGACCAGTCACAACACTCACCAGTCATCCCAGTTAAGAGGGACTTCCTCTCTTCCATCAATGGGTCAAACAGAGGAAAACATTCTCCATCCTCCTGTTCCCACAGTGGGGCACAGGGACAGGACCCTGCCACCTATCTGAGGAAAGAGCAGTATTTTCCCTCAGGTCACCAAAGCACTGCATGTGTCAGTATAACAACATGGCAATTCTCTGAGGAAAGCTGAGATTTCCACCCAGTTCTCCCCTCATCCCAGAAAAACGGGCATTTCATGCAGGCAAAGGGCTCAAGCAGTGCCCGACCTGGAGGGTTAGCCTCTGCTTGAAAACAACTGAGGTAAACCAAAACAACCCAGCCGGAATAAAAATCCCTACAAACGCTCCCTCTCGTGGAGACTGACTCTGCTGCTGTCTGGGAGACAGGGAGAGAGAGATCTTGTGCCAAACCTTCCCAAGGATGAGGGGCTCTGTGGGAATGAGGGCTCTGTGGGAGCCAGTGACATGCCCGTGGAGCCAAACCTTGCTGCAAAGTGGGAATACTCAGTGTGAGCAGGGCAAGCTCAGAGCTGGCTGCACAGCTGTGCCCACCATCCAGGGATCTCAAATGCTTTTTGAGGCTTTAACAGCCCAACCACCTTCCCTTCTCACTGACATCAGGCAAAAGTGCACATGGGGGAGTAGAAGGAAACCCCAGGAATACCTGTTAGTATTTTCCTTGGCTGAACCCCAGTGTGTACAATCTGCCTCTTTTAAAGCCATTTTTGAGGGTGTCACCCAAGCCTTGACGTGGCCTGGATGGGGAGGACAACTCCAGCTGGAGCAGAGCACAGACAGCAGCACTGCAGTGTCTCCACCAGCTCATTATTTCCCAGCCTGGGGAATTATTTCCCAAAAGTCTTTAACTGATTCCCCCCCAACCACACAGGATTTTGCACTGACAACACCTTTCTGCTGGGAACTGAGCCAAGATCTCCACAAGGTCATTTTGCAAAGACAATTAGGTAGTCCCTCGACAGCGCTGTCTCATTTTAATTAGATCTTACTTCCAAAGAATTACTGAGCGTGCCAGGCCCAAGGCTGGAGGCAAGGACCATTTACAGGAATCAATGGGAAGTGAAGGACAGATGTACCTGTGCTTACATCACCAGTTACAGCAATGCCAACTTGACGAGGGAGAGGAGCAGCCTTTCCTGCATGATTTCATCCATTAATACTCCAGGCAATATAAAAGACAGAACATCACCCTTTCTGGCTGCTTGTTGAGGCTTAGGTGCCTCAGAGCAAGCATTCACTGCATTTTGAGGGGCTCTGTTGTAATGCACAATTTTGGCAGAATCCACAAAGCTGGGGAATGGTGCCAGGCCCTCAAAAATCTGCCAGACATGGATATGTGCGTGCACAAGAGGACATACAAATAGAAGTGAACATATACCCACACAAATACCCACGGAGAGGTGTAACTTGGCAACACAAGGGGAAGGATGAAAGCTGTGCCAGTGGGGAATAGACGGAGTGGAGGGCAGGGAATAGACCACCAAGACGACAAACCCCTGGGATCACTGATGATGCTCCCGGTACGAGCTGCTGCCTCGGGGACCCCCCCGGAGCCCCCGGGGCCGCCCCCACGGAGCGGAGACGCTGCGGCACCTGGCGGCGAGCGCGGGGCAGCAAAACCTTTCGGTTTGCTTCGCTTTGTTGGTTTTTTCCCTGCGATCGCAGAACCAA
>NW_008668906.1:0-1260 GCF_000695815.1 Acanthisitta chloris
CATTCACCTGTACCTGCTGGCACCTCTCAGCATCTCCTGGGGATCATCAGTGCCCTATGGTACCCACTTGTACCTGTTGGCACTCAGCTGTACCTGCTGGCACCTATTAGCATCCCTCAGTGCCCTCTGGCACCCACCTGTAACTGGTGGCACCTGTACCAGCAACCTTCAGTGCCCATCACTGACCTGTGGCACCCACCTGTACCTGCTGGCACCTCTTAGCATCTCTTGGGGATCATCAGTGCCCTATGGTACCCACTTGTACCTGTTGGCACTCAGCTGTACCTGTTGGCATCTATTAGCACCCCTTGGTGCCCTCTGGCACACACCTGTACTTGGTGGCACCCACCAGCAACCTTCAGTGCCCATCACTGACCTGTGGCACCCACCTGTACCTGCTGGCACTTAGCAGCACCCCTTGGGGACCACTGGTACCCTATGGCACCCACTTGTACCTGTTGGCACTCACCTGTACCTGCTGGTACCTAGCAGCACCCCTTGAGGACCATCTGTGCCCTCTGGCACCCACCTGTACCTCCTGGCACCTATCAGAACCCCTCGGTGCCCTCTGGCACCCACCTGTACCTGCTGGCACCCACCATTGGTACCTGACAGCACCCAGTGCCACCCAGTGCCACCTGTTAGTCCCCAGCACTGTCAGGTGGTACCCAGAGGTGACCCACAGTGGCCACTGGTGCCTGGTGGCACCTGGCAGTGCCTGTGATGCCCACCAGTCCCAGTGCTGCCCAGCAGTTCCCAGTGGCACCCACTGGTCCTCAGTCATGCCCACCATTGCCCAGTGGTGCCTAGTGGTGCCCAGTGATGCCAGTTTGTCCCAGTAGTGCCTGTGGGTGTCCATCAGTCCCCAAATGTACCAGTGGTGCCAACCATTGCCCACTGACACTCACTGGTGCTTGTTGAACCCCAGTGGTGCCCAGCAGTGCCCAGTGACACTCACTGGTGCCCAGCAGCTCCCAGCTGTGCTCCTCAGTGCCCAGCAGAGCCCAGTGGTGCCCAGCAGTGCCCAGTGACACTCACTGGTGCCCAGCAGCTCCCAGCTGTGCTCCTCAGTGCCCAGCAGAGCCCAGTGGTGCCCAGCAGTGCCCAGTGACACTCACTGGTGCCCAGCAGCTCCCAGCTGTGCTCCTCAGTGCCCAGCAGAGCCCAGTGGTGCCCAGCAGTGCCCAGTGACACTCACTGGTGCCCAGCAGCTCCCAATTGTGCTCCTCAGTCCCCAGTAGAGCCCAGTGGTGCCCAGCA